>NC_059207.1:20806600-20826600 GCF_020615455.1 Coregonus clupeaformis
GTCTGCAGCACCCAGCCTCACCCTAAGAATCTGGAAGTAAATGTTAGTTTGGATGATCTGGTGCTTCTGTCCAACCAAGGAGGACCTACAGCAGCACCTAGATTGCGTCATCCACCTCTGGCCTGCTAGCCCCCCTACCTCTACGGGAAGCACAGTTCCCGCTCAGCCCAGTCAAAGCTATTCGCTGCTCTGGCACCCCAATGGTGGAACAAGCCCCCCACGACGCCAGGACAGCGGAGTACTGACCACCTTCCGGAGACACTTGAAACCCTACCTCTTTAAGGAATACCTGGAATAGTAATCCTTCTACCCCCCCCTACTACACTATTTTGTCTAAACTAACACGACTTATTTCAACTGCTAGCACGATTGTTTAAAGAAATGTAATTGGACTTCGAGATGTAGTTGTCCCTGATTGCACTGACTTTGCTCACAGCTGCTTGTTTGAAGAAGTGTATTATGGATCAAGATGTGGTTGTCCCACTGGCTATCCTAAGTTGAATGCACTAATCTGTAAGTGTCTGGATAAGAGCGCCGCTAAATGATTAAATGTAAATGTAAATACATGAATAGTTATAGAACCCATTTCTCTCTATGGTTGGGAGGTCTGGGGTTACTCACCAGCCAAGAATTCACAGTGGGACAAACACCAAATTGAGACTGCATGCAGAATTCTGCAAAAACATCCTCTGTGTACAACGTAAAACATCAAATAATGCATGCAGAGCAGATTTAGGATGACTCCCGCTAATTATCAAAATCCAGAAAAGAGCAATTAAATTCTACTTCTCAAACCTTCCATAACAAAGCTTTCACCTACAGAGAGGTGAACCTGGAGAAAAGTCCCCTCAGCCAGCTGGTACGGGGACTCTGTTCACAAACACAAACAGACCCCACAGAGCCAATTAGACACAACCAAATCATGAGAAAACAAAAAGATAATTACTTGACTCATTGGAAAGAATCAACAGAAAAGCGGAGTAAACTGGATTGTTATTTGCCCTAAACAGAGAGTACACAGTGACCACTGTGACTGACCCAAAATTAAGGAAAGCTTTGACTATGTACAGATTCAGTGAACATAGCCTTGCTATTGCCAAATGTATGACCATATTAGAAACACATATTTCCCTCAGATTACACAGACCCACAAAGAATTAGAAAACAAATCCAATTTTGAAGAACTCCCATATCTATTGGGTGAAACACCACAGTGTGCCATCACAGCAGCAATATTTGTGACCTGTTGCCACAAGAAAAGGGCAACCAGTGGAGCACCATTGTAAATACAACCCATATTTATATGAAGTGTATTATAGTGTAGAGTAGTGTAGTGTAGAGTAGTGTAGCGTATTATAGTGTAGTGTATTATAGTGTAGTGTAGAGTAGTGTAGTGTAGAGTAGTGTAGTGTAGTGTAGTGTAGTGTAGTGTAGTGTAGTGTAGTGTAGAGTAGTGTAGAGTAGAGAGAGAGAGAGAGAGAGAGAGAGAGAGAGAGAGAGAGAGAGAGAGAGAGAGAGAGAGAGAGAGAGAGAGAGAGAGAGAGAGAGAGAGAGAGAGAGAGAGAGAGAGAGAGAGAGAGAGAGAGAGAGAGAGAGAGAGAGAGAGAGAGAGAGAGAGAGATCAGGTTAGAGAGGGATAGAGAGCTGAGGTTTTATATATGACTGTAATTAGCCTGAGTCTCTGCTGGCTCTTTCTGTTTCCGTAGACGAGAGGTCTGATGAAAGATTTAGCACCAGATACACAGGAGGGCCTGCTTGATGCTTTAAAATATTAAACGAGCCAGGCCATTTAGGAGCTGTTTACCATAATATCAGTCAGATTCAGCCTCACCTTGGAACGGGAGAAAGGAGATAGTATAGGGAGGATGTATAAATTAGACTGGGGTAGGAATAGAGCCTTGTGGAACACCTTTTCCTTAGAGATGCCGTGAGAAGCAATGTAATTAAGATGCCTAGTGTGTAGGTTTGTCTTTTCAGGTCTAATGTTCTTTCTCTATATCCTTCCATAAAGCTTCTAGAATATAAAGCTACTCGTAAGTAAGGATGCAAAAACATTTCATTTTATTACTAATAGGCCATATGTATGGTGGTCTATTGCATTCAATATGAGTAGCGTTAAGACAAAGGACATTTCTGTTCCCAGAGGCAGCATGAAACTGTATATTATAGCTCAGAACAGCACCTTTAGCTATGCTGATAGAAGTATAAGCTGGAAATCCCCACTGTTAGACACACAGAGCTCTGTTCAGTAATAAAAATGGCTCTGTTCAGTAATAAAATGGCTCTGTTCAGTAATAAAATGGCTCTGTTCAGTAAAAAAATGGCTCTGTTCAGTAATAAAATGGCTTGTTCAGTAATAAAATGGCTCTGTTCAGTACTAAAATGGCTCTGTTCAGTAATAAAATGGCTCTGTTCAGTAATAAAATGGCTGTGTTCAATAATAAAATGGCTGTGTTCAATAATAAAATGGCTCTGTTCAATAATAAAATAGACAATACATAGAGTACAAAGTGCTACACGCCCAGCTTTGGAGTGGTTAGAAGGTCTATTTTCCTGCTTTTGAAAGGAGCTGGCTACTTTACCTAGAGACTTCCAGCAATTGTGCTAAGCTAATGATATGCTAACTGCACGCAGAGACATAAAAATGGTATCCACAGGTTCATCTGACTCTAGGTAAGTTGAAAAATGACCTAAATCTTGAAAAAAGTTACAGTAGGGAGAGAGAGAGAGAGAGAGAGAGAGAGAGAGAGAGAGAGAGAGAGAGAGAGAGAGAGAGAGAGAGAGAGAGAGAGAGAGAGAGAGAGAGAGAGAGAAAGAACTGAGAGAAAAACGGTGATAGACAGATTTAAATAGTACAGTTTTGAGGACAGTACTTAAAAGAGAAAAAGGGAGAGGAAGTGAGAGAAAGCGAGATAGAGATTTAAATAGTACCATTTCAAGGAGGTCAGCACTTGGCCAGAATGACATAACTAATTATATAACATGTGCGTAGTTCACATTGACCAACTGATTCAGAGCATCAGAGAGAGAGAGAGAGAGAGAGAGAGAGAGAGAGAGAGAGAGAGAGAGAGAGAGAGAGAGAGAGAGAGAGAGAGAGAGAGAGAGAGAGAGAGAGAGAGAGAGAGAGAGAGAGAGAGAGAGAGAGAGAGAGAAAAAGAGAAAGAAGGGGAGAAAAAAAGAAGAGAAGAAGAAAAAAGACTGTAGATAAAAAGAGAGAGTTGTGGGAAAGTTATATGTCAGCAGGGAGGGGGCTGATATGAGTGTCTGGCCATGCAGAAAAGATGAGTGCAGTCTCTCCGTGCCCTGGAAGTGCCAGCAGGTATCTTTTATTGAACACAGTTTGGCTGAGTGGAGGAGAACAGAGAGAGGAGAGGAGAGGGGGTGATAACTTCACTGTTTCAATTTCATGTCACTAGGAAAAGAGCGGGACCATAATCATAAAATGTAATTAAAATCTGTGTTTTGTTGCTCACTTTTTTATGCACAGACACAGGCACGCCCTCATGTATACATGCACACATATGGAAAGTGGTTGGTTCCTAACGGGAGAGATCTGCGCCAAGGTGTTCAGATGGGACTCATTTTCAATACAATCAGGAGAGATGGTGATAAGTTTAAACAAAAATGCAATAAATAAAATTCTATCTCATATCAACAATTCATCTGGGTATAATATATAGTGAACTAAAATCTACACAAAAATATTATTTCTCTCAAATTTTGTGCACAAATGTGTTAACATCCCTGTTAGTGAGCATTTCTCCTTTGCCAAGATAATCCGTCCACCTGTAGTCAAGAAGCTGATTAAACAGCATGATCATTACACAGGTGAACCTTGTGCTGGGGACAATAAAAGGCCACTCTAAAATGTGCAGTTTTGTCACACAACACAATGCCACAGATGTCTCAAGTTTTGAGGGAGCGTGCAATTGGCATGCTGACTGCAGGAATGTCCATCAGAGCTGTAGCCAGAGAATTCAATGTTAAAAACTATTCTGATTGGCTGGGCCTGGCTCCCAGTGGGTGGACCTGGTTCACAAGTGGGTGGGGCCTATGCCCTCCCAGGCCCACCAATGGCTGCGCCCTGCCCTGTCAGTGAAATCCATAGCTTAGGGCCAGAATTTATTTCAATTGACTGATTTCCTTCTATGATCTGTAACTCAGTAAAATCTTTGAAAGTGTTGCATTTATATTTTTGTTCAGTATAGTTGACTTTCTTCGTGGATATTGTTTATGTTTACTGAGATTAAAATAACTTCGCTCATCAAATATTCAAGTTCTCTGTGAAAGTTTCCTAAACAGAGATTTCTCCAGGGGATTGTTTTCAAGTTCTTAATTGCTTAGAAAAAAGATTCACCTAAAAGCCAAACTCCTTCAGACAATGATTGATACAGTATCAACACACACACACACACTAATCCACCCCTAATACACACACTACTCACCCTGGCAGAATCCTTGGGAGTGTAAGAACAGTCCATCTGGACAGCTAGTCCTGCAGTAGCCGTTGTTGAAGTTGGCCAGGGGGGGGCAGGACACACAGTCAGCCTGAGACGTACCTGAACACTCCTGGCAGGACGGGTGGCACCCTGGGGGAAAAGGGAGGGTGAGAGTGGGGGGAGAGAGGGGAAGGGGTGGGAGGGGAGGGGAGGGGGGAGAGAGGGGATAGAGTGGGAGGGGAGGGGGGAGGGAGGGGATAGAGTGGGAGGGGAGGGGGGAGGGGTGATAGCATGGGAGTGGGGAGAGAGGGGATAGAGTGGGAGGGGAGGGGAGCGAGAGGGGATAGAGTGGGAGGGGAGGGAGGAGAGAGGGGGGGAGCAGGTAGAGGTTAATAATAGTGTATCATTATCCAAAGATCAATGGATATGATTGTATTGATTGTATTTTGCCATCACCTGGCTGGAGCCGTTTAGGGGTTAAGTGCCTTGCTCAAGGGCACAACAGTAGTGGATGGCAGTTGAGATATGACCTCAGGGATCTCATGTGAACGGAGGAGCACCATTCTGGTCCCTCCTTGAGGATCCCTGCAGTATCTGCTGGTGTCATTCCTACTACCTCAGAAACCATTTGAAACCAGATGGTTTGTGTCTAGACAGTTGGTTGCTTAGAAAACCAGGCAAAGCTAGATACGATTGTTTCCTTCAAATTTCCCAAAATGATTATTGTGAAAAACAGTGTGAAGACACAATAAACTTTGACACATCAACACTAGAGGACAGACAGCAGAGACACTAAGCAGATATAAGCCAGTTGGTCGCAGGAGGGTCAACTCCCTGCAAATGAGGTTTGAGATGGTAAATGAGGCTTTGCTAATGGATAGCAGATTAAAGTGACTCCACATTGCAGCCTTCTGCTAATGAAATTAAATTGAGGAGTCTGAGGAGAAAGCCCAGCGAGCTGTTAAAGCCCCGCACTGTGATTACGACTGTGTCCCAAATGGCACCCTATTCAGTCCATATCGCTCCGGTCAAAAATACTTTATAGGGAATAGCATGCCGTTCGGGACCCATCCTCACTTTAAGTACATCAGATTCTTCAAAAGGAGAAGCTTTGCCCAGAAACGGCTGAACTGCCGAATGACTTTCCACGGTTACTGAAAATGTATTCTCTCACAAACTGTTTAAACTGGGTGAGAATGGTAATGTTTCTCTCTATGGCTCTGGGAAATAAATGTATTTTTGATATTCGTTATTGAAGGAATGAATCGTACCGACAACTGGCATAGCATTTCCATGCTAAGCGCTAAAATAGCAAACTATGACTGTTTCTTCAACAGCTAGAAGCACTAGATGTGCGTTTTTTGAATCCCTTGTTGGTAAAATGGGATCTTCAAAGAGTCCTAACAAATAGGGAATCACAGACTGTTTTACATTCAAATTATAACTTAAGACTGGTTCCTTTTCCTCTCAGTAGCTTTCTTAAGTGACTGGGTTTGAACATGGGTCTCCTGTGTGTAGCTTCATGTGTGTGGTGGTCAGTATTGGTTGCCCAGATAATGGTATGCTGTCAATAGTCACAGGGAGGTGTGTGTGTGTGTGTGTGTGTGTGTGGGCGTGTGTGTGTGTGTATGTGAATGTGTGTTTGTGTGTATGTGTGTTTGTGTGTGTGTGTGCATAGAAAAAAGGTATCCTTACCTTGGCAGGTGTTGTCCTGGACGGTGTGTCCTGGGGGACATCTGGGGACACACTGGCCTTCCTGGAGGACGTAGGGCTGGGCACAGGAAGTACAGTTCTGACTACTTCCTCCTGTGCACTGTAAACAGGAAGTGTGGCATTCTGAAATGGACCAAGAGAGAGAAAAGAGGTGGGTTTCGGTTTGCAATATTATCCATTTAGCCTGAAACGCCCATTGATACAGCATTTGAAGTCTCCTTGAGTATAAGGACACCCTACTGCATATGCTGTGGTCTTGTGACAAACTGACACCATTTTGGGCTAATGTGGTCCTCTGTAGCTTAGCTGGTAGAGCACGGCGCTTGTAACGCCAAGGGTAGTGGGTTCGATCCCCGGGACCACCCATACACAAAAATGTATGCACACATGACTGTAAGTCGCTTTGGATAAAAGCGTCTGCTAAATGGCATATTATTATTATTATTATTATTATTATTATTATGTGCTATCATTTCAATGTGTGTAGGAATTTACATTCACCCATCTCCACGATGTTGGGAAATGTAAATATTGGTGATCAATATCAGAGAAAGTTTTGTAATCAAAAAAAATAAAATAATGTATAGTCATCAACTGGAAAGCCTTGTACTCACCCACAATAACAAACTGGAAGACAGAACTATCTAGCTACAGCCCTTTGGATATTATATATTATAAAGTTAAAAAAGAGATATTTGTCAGAATTTGGAGGACATATATTGATCACCTTGAGAATGTTTTGTATAGTGGGCGTTTTGTTTTATTTTTTTTATTTCCGTGTTGTGTTTGAAAAACAATCAAACAAAAAAAATTTATATATATATATATTGTGACGTCACGAGAGGCTACACAGCTTTCAGCGGGATTGCTCAAGTAGTGCAAGGAGACAAGGTTCAAACAAAACAAGGATTTTATTATAGGTCTTGGGAAATTAACGAAAATATAACAAAATTCTGTTCTCTTGTGGCTCTTTAAGGGTTAACAGTTCAGGGATGTCTCTTCCACATCCAAAATCATAATTCTCACTCGCTCAGATAACTTTTCCCCAGCCTTACTGTAGTCCACGTTGCAGCTAGTGGCCAACCCAGCAAAAAAGTCCTTCCAAATGTCTCTCACGTATTTCCACAGGTGCATATATCCAAAGGTGAGTATTTCCCAAAGGTAAGTATCTCCAAATCCTTATATTCCTCATGGAAGTGGACGTGCAGCACTCTTGTCCTCCAGAGAGCCCAGGTTGGAGACTGTGTCTCTTCCCTTCCCAAACCTTCAGCTCATCAGCTCCTCATTTGTTTCAGCTGCGTGGGAAGATTGGCCATAGAGGGGGTGGAGTTCCCGACCATACCAGCAGATGGAGCCATAGCTGTCTGGGTTTGCAGCCACCTCAGGGGGATGTAACGTCCCTCCAGGACACAGCCTCTCGTGACATCACACATCCCCCTCCTCGGGACCGACGTCCTCGTCGGGGTAAAGGCAGCGAAGAAGGCATCACGCCGGGAGAGGGCGTCCGCATTGCCGTGGTGCTTGCCAGACTGCTCTCTCTTCAACTCCTCCAACTCTAGGACCAGGGACTCAGCCTCCTGTTGTCTCTCCTTGAGTTTCTTACTGAACGCATCAGCCTTGGTTTTAGCAGAGTTTAGCTTCTGTTGAGCAGCTTTCAGTTCCTTCTCTCTCTCTGCCTCCGCATTCTTCATCTTGTTCTCCAACACCTTGTACTTCTCCTCTGCCTTCTTCTGGACCTCCTTACTCCTGCGCAGGGTCTCCCTCACACTCCTCGATGGTCCTGCGCAGCCTCTCCAGCTCCTCCTGTTGCTTAGGGAAGGAGCTCTGTTGGAGTTTAGCCTGGAGGATATCTAACTCTTCTGTCTTCATGTCTAACTGTTGCTTTAACAAACGATACCTCTCAGCGGTCCCCTTCAGACCAGACAGTTCTTTGTCCAGATTCTGTAGCTCCGTCTCTGTGTCGGTCTGGGCACCTGCCATCCCTATCAGAGCCCGGGCGGGAGTGAGTAACTCGGAGGATTGCACGGAGCCTTCCCAGGATGAGTCTTGCCTCTCCGTTTCCGAGGTACTCGGGTTATCCTCTCCTGAGACTCTCTCCAGAGTGGGTAAAAGGCTGGGCAGTCTCGTCCAATTAGGACAGGGACGGGGAGGGAATCAACCACCCCCGCCGCCGTGTGTATGGTTCCCGTGTGCTGGTCATTGTAAGTTCAGTAATGGGGTATTCTCTGGTGTCCCCATGGACACAGGAAACTGGGAGGACTTTCCCCGGGGTCAGACACGTTGGGCCCACCAAATCCTTACGCACCAGGGTGGCCCGGCTACCAGAATCCAGTAAGGCCTCCACATCATGGTGATTCACAGTTACCGGGCAGGTGGGGGGTCGATCTGGGCCGCCATCTCGACTCCCAAGAGCGAGGCAAAACGGTGTGTGGGTGCTGAGCTGGAGGACTCGCAGTGGGCATAGGTTCATCGGCTGGTTTCCCACACTGCCAGGAGATATGTCCCATCTCCCCACACCGGTAACACTGTCGAGTTTCCCCCTCCTGGTGTACTCTTCTTGGACCCGCCTGGTTTCTGGCTCCCCCTGGAGCCGGGATAAGTCCTGACGTGGCTGGGTTCGAGACCCGGGGTCCTTTGGACGGGTTCTTCCCATTTGTGGTGGGGCCGCCCTCCTGGGGTCTTTTTCGGAAGCATTCAGCATCTCCGCTGTGGCCTGGTACTTTTCCACAGCTTCCACGGTCAGATCAGCCGTGGTCAAGGCCTGTTGACTGATGAACCGCTTTTGCCTCATAAGGCAGGGGCGCGTAGGTAACGATCCACCACAACGGCCTCCACCACCGCCGCTGCTGTATTCCTCTGCGGATCCAGCCATTTCCTTTGCGATTCGGACAAGTTCATGCATCTGCGCCCGAGGAGGTTGGTCTGGTTGGAAGGTCCAACTGTGAAAGCGCTGGGCCATACCAAACTTTGTGAGTCCATATCTGCTGAGGATTCTCAGACTTGAGGGCATCATAGTCAGTAACCTGGTCAGGGCCCAGGTCCCGGACAGCATTCAGCGATTCCCCGGTTAGAAAGGGGGCTAACAGACCAACCCACTGTTGCTTGGGCCAGGCTTCCCTAGTGGCCGTGGCCTCAAATGCATGCAGGTATGCCTCAATGTCATCGGTAGCTCCCATCTTAGATATAAAGTCACTTGCCTTTATTGGGCGGGTATTTTGGACCACCCTCTGTCTCTGCAACTGCAATTCCTCTGCCTTCAGAAGGTTGGCTTTCTTTTGCTCCTCCAAGAGAGCCACGTTTGCTTGCATCTGGGCTTGCTGGCCAGCAACAAGGGCTTTCAATATGTCCTCCATTTCAGTCGGCGGGGAGCCTACGGCCAACTTGGAAAACTGGGTGATCAAACCTTCGGTATCCTCCTCTGACATGCACTATTAACGCTGAGCGTGCCCGTATTCTCCACCATCTGTGACGTCACGAGAGGCTACACAGCTTTCAGCGGGATTGCTCAAGTAGTGCAAGGAGACAAGGTTCAAACAAAACAAGGATTTTATTATAGGTCTTGGGAAATTAACGAAAATATAACAAAATTCTGTTCTCTTGTGGCTCTTTAAGGGTTAACAGTTCAGGGATGTCTCTTCCACATCCAAAATCATAATTCTCACTCGCTCAGATAACTTTTCCCCAGCCTTACTGTAGTCCACGTTGCAGCTAGTGGCCAACCCAGCAAAAAGTCCTTCCAAATGTCTCTCACGTATTTCCACAGGTGCATATATCCAAAGGTGAGTATTTCCCAAAGGTAAGTATCTCCAAATCCTTATATTCCTCATGGAAGTGGACGTGCAGCACTCTTGTCCTCCAGAGAGCCCAGGTTGGAGACTGTGTCTCTTCCCTTCCCAAACCTTCAGCTCATCAGCTCCTCATTTGTTTCAGCTGCGTGGGAAGATTGGCCATAGAGGGGTGGAGTTCCCGACCATACCAGCAGATGGAGCCATAGCTGTCTGGGTTTGCAGCCACCTCAGGGGGATGTAACGTCCCTCCAGGACACAGCCTCTCGTGACATCACAATATATATATATATGTATATATATATATATATACAGTGGGGAGAAGAAGTATTTGATACACTGCCGATTTTGCAGGTTTTCCTACTTACAAAGCATGCAGAGGTCTGTAATTTTTATCATAGGTACACTTCAACTGTGAGTAACGGAATCTAAAACAAAAATCCAGAAAATCACATTGTATGATTTTTAAGTAATTAATTTGCATTTTATTGCATGACATAAGTATTTGATACATCAGAAAAGCAGAACTTAATATTTGGTACAGAAACCTTTGTTTGCAATTACAGAGATCATACGTTTCCTGTAGGTCTTGACCAGGTTTGCACACACTGCATAGTAGTACACTATATAGTAGTAGTAGTACACTATATAGTAGTAGTAGTACACTAAATAGGGAAGAGGGTGCCATCTGGGACACAAACATAGTGAAACCCAGCTGTGGAAACCGTAAACAGGAAGACCAGTAGTTATCTCTAACCCACACACGTAAAACACACACACACACACACACACACACACAGTGCCTTAGGAAAGTATTCAGACCCCTTGACTTCTTCCACATTTTGTTAGGTTTCAGCCTTTTTTCAAAAATATTTCCTCATCAATCTACACACAATAGCCCATAATGACAAAGCAAAAACAGTTTTTTTTAGAAATGTTTGCTAATTTATTAAAAATAAAAAAACGGAAATATCACATTTATATAAGTATTCAGACCCTTTACTCAGTACTTTGTTGAAGCACCTTTGGCAGCAATTACAGCCACGAGTCTTCTTGGGTATGACGCTACAAGCTTGGCACACCTTTATTTGGGGAGTTTTTCCCATTCTTGTCTGCAGATCCTCTCAAGCTCTGTCAGGTTGGATGGGGAGCGTTGCTGCACAGCTATTTTCAGGTCTCTCCAGAGATGTTCAATCGGATTCAAGTCCGGACTCTGACTGGGCCACTCAAGGACATTCAGAGACTTGTCCCGAAGCCACTCCTGCGTTGTCTTGGCTGTGTGCTTAGGGTGGTTGTCCTGTTGGAAGGTAAACCTTTGCCCCAGTCTGAGGTGCTGAGCGCTCTGGAGCAGGTTTTCATCAAGGATCTCTCTGTACTTTGCTCCATTCATCTTTCCCTCTAGCCTGAGTAGTCTCCCAGTCCCTGCTGCTGAAAAACATATCCACAGCATGATGCTGCCACTCCCATGCTTCACCGTAGGGATGGTGCCAGGTTTCCTCCAGATGTGACGCTTGGCATTTAGGCCAAAGAGTTCAGTCTTGGTTTAATCAGACCAGAGAATCTTGTTTCTCATGGTCTGAGAGTCTTCAGGTGACTTTTGGCAAACTCCAAGCAGGCTGTCATGGAGTGCAGCAGAGATGGTTGTCCTTCTGGAAGGTTCTCCCATCTCCACAGAGGAATTCTAGAGCTCTGTCAGAGTGACCATTGGGTTCTTGGTCACCACCCTAACCAAGGCCCTTCTCCCACGATTGCTCAGTTTGGCTGGGCAGCCAGCTCTAGGAAGAGTCTTGGTGGGTCCAAACTTCTTCCATTTAAGAATGATGGAGGCCACTGTGTTCTTGGGGACCTTCAATGCTGCATATATTTTTTTGTACCTTTCCCTAGATCTGTGCCTCGACACAATCCTGTCTCTGAGCTCTACGGACAATTCCTTCGACCTCATGGCTTGGTTTTTGCTCTGACATGCACTGCCAACTGTGGGACCTTATATAGACAGGTGTGTGCCTTTACAAATCATGTCCAATCAATTGAATTTACCACAGGTGGACTCCAATCAAGTTGTAGAAACGCTGCTGCTATGTTCTAACACAGCTATCCCCCCCCACACACACACACACACGTACACATACACACCTTCCACTCCCAAACCCCCACCACTGTCTACTTGCCTCTGCATGTGTGTTGTGCGTCCAGGTAGAATCGAGCAGGGCATCCGGCCACACACACTCCGCGGGGCATTGGTGTGAGAATGTGACTGGTCAGTGGCTGCAGGGCCTCTTCTGGTTTGAGACACCTCAGACAGTCAGAGGACAGGGGACCCACACACGACCTACAGGATGGGTGGCAGTCTGGGGGGAGAGAGAACAAACTGAGTCAGACTTAAAAAACGCACTCACACACGACCTGCAGGATGGGTGGCAGGGGTGGGCGGGTGTTGAAGACTCATGCAAATTGCTTCTGAATGGTTTACATACACATACACGACATACTTAAATGGAGAAATGAACGCAACCTAATGCTCAAAGGCAGTGATATGATGTTTTACAGTGTAATGATGTCATGTCATAGTATCGTGGGGAACAGGTTAGAGTTACTAGATAAGTGGTGAGGAGACAGAAAGTCTAAATTCCATTATGTCAAAGGAGATTAGTGATGTTTAGGATAGCATGAGTGATGGACAGGATACTGACTTGGGGTAAGGGTGATGAACATCAAAGACAGGGAATGCCCTTGGACACTTACCAGATGTATGCCAGGAAGAGGGTAATAGAAGGTATATAAAGTAGAGTGTTTCCTTTGTTCAAGTTAGTTCGTAAACACCAAGGGCAAAGATCTGGTCATTGTTGTAACGAACCCGGTACGATCATTAAACATTTTCATTAAACTGTCTACAAAGTGTCTAAGAAAATCCTTGCATCCTTGATTACTTGAACACCCGAGAAACTCATCATAACAAGCAGCACGATCAAAATCTAAACTGGTCCCATCCTGATGGTCCAGTTCTCCTTTCAAAGGCCCACACCCTTCCTCTAACCCAAACCCAGCCACTTACTGAGGCAGGTCCCATCCAGATGATACAGCCCCTCTCCGCAGGCCTCCAGACACTGGCCCTGGTGTAAGGACAGTCCCTGGGAACAGAGGGTACACTGGGACGCAGTGGTGCCGGAGCAGGACCAGCAGGAGCTGTGACAGGCTGAGAGAGAAGAGGTCAGATGTCAATCACACTGTAGGAGCCAATCAGGGCTCAGTTGGCTGGCAAACCTGTTAGGAGTACACAGTATGTGCAGGTTTTGGTCTAGTGTTCACTAATACACATAGTGAACACATATAGTATCAGTCAGGTAACCTGGTGGTTAATAGAGGTATTACAGGGCAGCAGGTAGCCTAGTGGTTAATAGAGGCATGATGGGGCAGCAGGTAGCCTAGTGGTTAATAGAGGTATTACAGGGCAGCAGGTAGCCTAGTGGTTAATATAGGTATTAGAGGGCAGCAGGTAGCCTAGTGGTTAATAGAGGTATTACAGGGCAGCAGGTAGCCTAGTGGTTAATAGAGGTATTACAGGGCAGCAGGTAGCCTAGTGGTTAATAGAGGTATTACAGGGCAGCAGGTAGCCTAGTGGTTAATAGAGGTATCAGAGGGCAGCAGGTAGCCTAGTGGTTAATAGAGGTATTACAGGGAAGCAGGTAGCCTAGTGGTTAATAGAGGTATTACAGGGCAGCAGGTAGCCTAGTGGTTAATAGAGGTATTACAGGGCAGCAGGTAGCCTAGTGGATAATAGAGGTATTAGAGGGCAGCAGGTAGCCTAGTGGTTAATATAGGTATTACAGGGCAGCCGGTAGCCTAGTGGTTAATAGAGGTATTACAGGGCAGCAGGTAGCCTAGTGGTTAATAGAGGTATTACAGGGCAGCAGGTAGCCTAGTGGTTAATAGAGGTATTAGAGGGCAGCAGGTAGCCTAGTGGTTAATATAGGTATTACAGGGCAGCAGGTAGCCTAGTGGTTAATATAGGTATTACAGGGCAGCAGGTAGCCTAGTGGTTAATAGAGGTATTACAGGGCAGCAGGTAGCCTAGTGGTTAATAGAGGTATTACAGGGCAGCAGGTAGCCTAGTGGTTAATAGAGGTATTACAGGGCAGCAGGTAGCCTAGTGGTTAATAGAGGTATTACAGGGCAGCAGGTAGCCTAGTGGTTAATAGAGGTATTAGAGGGCAGCAGGTAGCCTAGTGGTTAATAGAGGTATTACAGGGCAGCAGGTAGCCTAGTGGTTAATAGAGGTATTACAGGGCAGCAGGTAGCCTAGTGGTTAATAGAGGTATTACAGGGCAGCAGGTAGCCTAGTGGTTAATAGAGGTATTAGAGGGCAGCAGGTAGCCTAGTGGTTAATAGAGGTATTACAGGGCAGCAGGTAGCCTAGTGGTTAATATAGGTATTAGAGGGCAGCAGGTAGCCTAGTGGTTAATAGAGGTATTACAGGGCAGCAGGTAGCCTAGTGGTTAATAGAGGTATTACAGGGCAGCAGGTAGCCTAGTGGTTAATAGAGGTATTACAGGGCGCAGGTAGCCTAGTGGTTAATAGAGGTATTAGAGGGCAGCAGGTAGCCTAGTGGTTAATATAGGTATTACAGGGCAGCAGGTAGCCTAGTGGTTAATATAGGTATTACAGGGCAGCAGGTAGCCTAGTGGTTAATAGAGGTATTACAGGGCAGCAGGTAGCCTAGTGGTTAATAGAGGTATTAGAGGGCAGCAGGTAGCCTAGTGGTTAATAGAGGTATTACAGGGCAGCAGGTAGCCTAGTGGTTAAGAGCGTTGGGCCAGTAATGGAAAGGTTGCTAGATCTAATCCCTGAACCGATAAAGTGAAAATAATCTGAGCAAGGCAATTAACCCTAACTGCTCCCCAACGGCCAATGTGGCAGCCCCCCACCCCCACCCCCGTACCTCTCCGATTTGGTTAAAAGTGGAAGGCAAGTTTTGGTTGGACCTGGTCTGCAATTGACTATAACATAAATGTTTTTATATTTATTTATTTAATGTAAACTCTGTGAGGAGGTGCTTACCTCTGCAGTGGCCATGACTGTCAAGGTAATACTGATCCGGACAGTGGGAAATACATTTCCCATGATGCATAGCAGAGCCCGAGGGGCAGCTCATGCACTTGGGGTTGTCAGGGTAACAGGTAGTGCAGGATGAGTCACATGCTGTGGGGATGACACACACACACAGTCAGACACAATTTAGATTTCACCATTTTAAAATGTACCTACAAATGTACCTTATTCAAACATGTTCTCAGAACATTATTTAATTATCTTCAATAACCTTTAATTTCCGTTCTCAAAACGTTAATAAAACCTCAGAGGAAAACTTTCAGGGAACCGTAGTAAAACGTTCTCAGAACCTCCATTCAATCTTAAAATGAACATTCCCAGAACAAGTAAAATGTTCACTTCCGTTCTCAGAACGTTTAAAAAACATTCAGTTTTACCGGTCAGGAAACGTATGGCTTCGTTCCCAGAACCAATGGGAAAATGAAAATGTACGTTCCCACAACTTCCAAGGAACCAAATGTGCTAGCTGGGATAACTTCCACTGAGATATTTGAGTTTTGTGTAACTGCTCCCAAAAATGTAGATGAGGAAGTCGGGTTTGTTACAACCGAATTCAAATAACTCAATATGGCCGCTGGTCAACTCACCACAGAATCTATTGAAGATGTATTTGTTATTCTAACTATAGGTTCATGCTCACCATAACAGGTGCCTTGTTGGGTGTAGAAGCCTGATCCACAATCTGGGACACAGAGTCCATCTCTGAGCAGGTGGGACGGGTCAGAACACGACACACACTCCTGCTGGCTCGGTCCCACACACACTGAACAGGATGCATGGCAACCTGAGGGAGGGAGAGGAGGAGGGGGGGGAGACAGCGAGAAAGACAAAGAGAGGGGGGAAGGGGGGAGAGAGAGAGAGAGAAAGAGAGGGGAAGGAGAGAGAGAGAGAGAAAGAAGGGAGAGAGAGAGAGAAAGAGAGAGAGGGAGAGATAGAGAGGGGGAAGGGGGAGAGAGAGAGCGAGAGAGCGAGAGAGAGAGAGAGAAAGAGAGAGAGAGAGAAAGAAAGGAGAGAGAGAGAAAGAGAGAAAGAGAGGGGGAAGGGAGAGAGAGAGAGAGAGAGAGAGAGAGAGAGAGAGAGAGAGAGAGAGAGAGAGAGAGAGAGAGAGAAGGGGGGAATTAATATGGAAGAGATGATGCACTGCCGGCCAATTCCAAATCCATAGCTCGGTTGATATATGTACATTCAGCACCCCAGTTTGGATGGTGAAGCAAACCAAGAAGGGAAACAGCAACCAACGCAGTCTTGTCAAGGTAACTTCAAATATTCGCTGTGATCCTGATTCGGTGAAAGAATGTGTGTCTGTGTGTTTGAAACGGTAGCTAAGTCTCTGATGCTCTGTCGGTCCCACTGGGACTCACTGGGAGTTACATTGCTTTGGCAATGTAAACACGTTTCCCATGCCAATAAAGCTATATTGAGTCGTTTTTATGAGGGCCAGTAAAGCTCATAAAGTGACTATTTAAACAGGGAGAAGGAGTGAGGGCTCTGGGGACCAAATGCTCTCAGAGCAACACAGGGATTCCTTTTCACACTGCTCTGTGTGAAAACCAGAGGCATTTCTACACTCCCAATTTCAACATTCACACACACTCCTTACTGACTGGTACAGCAAGTTTAAGGGGCTTTATTGGCATGGGAACCATATGTTTACATTGCCAAAGCAAGTGAAATAGATAATAAACAAAAGTGAAATAAGCAATAAAAAAATGAACAGTAAACATTACACTCACAAAAGTTCCAAAATAATAAAGACATTTCAAACGTCATAAATACAGTGTTATGTCTATATACAGCGTTGTAATGATGTGCAAATAGTCAAAGTACAAAAGGGAAAATAAATAAACATAAATATAGGTTGTATTTACAATGGTGTTTGTTCTTCACTGGTTGCCCTTTTCTTGTGGCAACAGGTCACAAATCTTGCTGCTAATGTTGCACACTGTGGTATTTCACGCAATAGATATGGGAGATGATCAAAATTGGATTTGTTTTCGAATTCATTGTGGGTCTGTGTAATCTGGGGAAAGATGTGACTCGTTTCAGGAAACTTGGTGTCTATCGCGCGTCACTACTTCACAGGAGAGCCATTTGCGTTTTTTGCAGAAATGCCTTCTGGAATACGTGTACTTTCATGTGCCTTAATAGCAAACTTGTATGCCATCAGTAAATACGAATAAAATATTAAAATTACGAGCCAAGTTTGTTTTAGCCACGGAAAAAGACAGGAACCTTCCCGCTAGCCATCATTGGCTGAGATAATGGATGGGCTGGACGTGCCGAGAGATGAGTTCGGATTGGTCGGATTGGTCTGCCATGTAGCACGCTTCTGTCTATAACATGAGCTGGTCAGTATGTGTAGGTAATCCATTCTAACGCTGCTTTTTTGAAAGATATTACATAGTAGAACTGCAGAAGTGTTGCTCTCCACTTTCTGGAGGACCGAGTTTTGAAATCAGTGGAATGCCCTGTGGTATTAGAGTATGATGGCTAAGGAGGTGGAGAAAATTCTGGCGTTTGATTGCAAATATGCAGAGGGAGTCGAAAAGATAACACACAGAAGGCTGTTGTATAAAACACCTGTCTCTGGATTACATCTTCAAACTGAGGGCAACCATGGCATCCGACAGAGAGGGAGAAGCGTCCATCCATGTATACCGGTAAGATAGTCTAGCTAGCTACATTTTCAGATCTTAGCCTAGTGTTAGCTAGCTAGCTAACATTGAACCTGGTTGGTTAGGTACCTGCAGATTCATGCAGGGTAGTAATGTTATGAGTTGGGATTATGGTTCATTGTTTAGCTAGCTAGCTAAAGTACATGTCTAAAGAAAAGACTCAACTATGCAAATAATCATTTCAATAGAATGTTAATCATGTCACTGCGACAACTGTCGATAGATGTAGGAAGCATTCGTAAATTCGCTCTGGCTATCTACTCCGATTTCAGAGCACTCTCGTCTGAGTGTGCCAGAGCGCAGAATAACTGACAAATTTACAAACACTCAAACGTTGGCAAAAAAGCATAATGAAATTGTTGCTAGCAGCACCGTTACAGTCACCAACACTCTGGATAACAAAAACAGCCTAACCAGCTCTGCTAGGGCGAGTAAAATGGTCAAATGATCTGTTCTCTCATTTGTCAGTATGAAAATGTATGCACTCACTAACTGTAAGTCGGTCTGGATAAGAGCGTCTGCTAAATGACTAAAATGTAAAATGTAAATGTGTGTGGAAGTAGCTAGTCTGGAAGTAGCTAGCAAGCTAGCCAACGTTTGCCAGTTAGCTTGGGTGCTTGCTGTTGTTAAGTCAGAACACTCGGATCAACCCTAGTCCTCAGCCAGAGTGTCCAGTGTGCGCTCTGAACCCTCCGAGAGCGAAACGCTTTGAATTTCCGAACTGACAATCTGACAACGCTCTGAGTTTACGAACGGACAATCTGACAACGCTCTGAGTTTACGAACGCCTAGAGCGCAGTCTGAGCGCACTCTGGCACGCCATACTGAATTTACGAACACACCCGTAGTATAAACCAGCCTTTAGTCTTGAAATCTGAGTCCTTAAAGAGATGGGTGGGGCTAAGGCTTAAGAGGGTGTGAAAGATTTTGAATGGGTGTAGACAAAGAAGAGCTCTCCAGTAGGTTTATCAAAACATTCAAGGTCCATTTTCTCAAAATTATTTTCCTATTGTTCCTCAACTGTAGTGTATGATATGCTATTTTCTAGCTCTGAGTCTATATTTTTATTGAATGTAAAAAACATAATTTCAAATGTTGCTACATAAGACCGAATTGAGCCGGTCCTTCACGTCTCTCTAATATGGTCATACATTTGGCAGGAGGTTAGGAAGTGCAGCTCAGTTTCCACATCATTTTGTGGGCAGTGTGCACATAGCCTGTCTTCTCTTGAGAGCCAGGTCTTCCTACGGCGGCCTTTCTCAATAGCAAGGCTATGCTCACTGAGTCTGTACATAGTCAAAGCTTTCCTTAAGTTTGGGTCAGTGTCACGTTTGTTGAAGGACGGGTCAGACCAAGGCGCAGCGTGAAATGCATACATGTTTATTATCAAAATAAACACACAAACAACAAAACAACGTAACGTGAAGTCCTCAGGCTGAACACAATACAAGCCTCTACACGGAACAAGATCCCACAACTAATGATAGCAAACAGGCTACTTAAGTATGATCCCCAATCAGAGACAACGAGCGACAGCTGCCTCTGATTGGGAATCACACCCGGCCAAACATAGAAATACACAACCTAGAAAGAGAACATAGAAAATACAACTAGAGTCCCATACGTCAGGGTGTGACAGTCCGTCTCAGTGGTCAGCTATTCTGCCACTGTGTACTCTCTGTTTAGGGCCAAATAGCATTCTAGTTTGCTCTGTTTTTTTTGTTAATTCTTTCCAATGTGTCAAGTAATTATCTTTTTGATTTCTCATGATTTGGTTGGGGCTAATTGTGTTGCTATCCTGGGGCTCTGTGGGGTCTGTTTGTGTTTGTGAACAGAGCCCCAGGACCAGCTTGCTTAGGGGACCCTTCTCTAGGTTAATCGCTCTGTAGGTGATGGCTTTGTTATGGAAGATTTGGGAATCGCTTCCTTTTAGGTGGTTTTAGAATTTAACAGTTATTTTCTGGATTTTGATAATCAGCGGGTTTCGGCCTAATTCAGCTCTGCATGCATTATTTTGTGTTTTATGTTGTACACAGAGGATATTTTAGCAGAATTCTGCATGCAGAGTCTCAATTTGGTGTTTGTCCCATTTTGTGAATTCTTGGTTGGTGAGCGGACCCCAGACCTCACAACCATAAAGGGCAATGGGTCTCTCTCTCTAAACTCTTGCTCGCTCTCTCTTTCTGTCTCTCTCTCTCTCTCTCTCCCTTTCTCTCTCTCTTTCCCTTTCTTTCTCTCGTTCTCTAGTGAGGCTAAGAACGATAGATAGATACTCACGCAGG
>NC_059207.1:21131600-21244100 GCF_020615455.1 Coregonus clupeaformis
TTCTGACTCAAAGAAAATTCCCTCAAGGTTGCTCTGATGTCCAAAATATATAACATCGAAATGTTGTGATGTAACTTTGAATTTGAAACTCTACGTTGGTCAGTCCAAAAACTACTTTTTAAATTCTGACATGGAAATAAATGTATTTCCTGTTACCAAGTCATTCACGGTTTCTATGCCTTTAGTTTTCTATGTGGACCAATTTATCGGTGAATTCTGAAACGCTATCCAAGGATAAGGTTGTGTTTTTAGTGAGTGATATTGGAATGTTGTAGAATACGTTTCATTTTCTTCCATTTTGTTAGTGTTCTTGACTATGAAGTTGTTCATGTTCTTAGCTTTATCCTTTGAAAATAGACGCGTAAAAATATTCTGGGGATGAGCATGCGCACCTTCAATATGTACCCATTGTTCCTCTTTAGTGCATTTAACAATATAATAATTATATAATTATATAATATAATTAACTATATGTCGCAAGTAAAAGTCTTGGGTAGAGAGTTGATACAATTTCAAGACTGGAAGGTTACAACCACCCTCTTCCTTTTTTATTCAAAGTCTGTTATGACCGAGTATACTTTTAAAAGAATGTCTTCTGTGGGGTAATTGGTATTACCGAAAATAAATACCAAAGCATTGGCAGCCATGGTTTATTCGACCTGTAAGATTTATGGGAAGATTATTCCATTTCATTAGATCTGCTTTCATATTGGTGAGTAATGGGATGAAGTTATCTTTATATATTTGTTGTCACTTATTACGCATCCTAAGTATTATAAAAATAGTTGATGTTGGCACAAAATGGAGGGAGAGTTGGAGCATAACTAACGAAATAACTAAATTACAGTTAACGAAAATGTACGCTTAATCCAGTATAAACTCATGTATATAAATAAATTATTATACAAGAGACAAAATTCACAAAAATTCTACAGCACAACGGCAGAGTCATGTCTTAAGTGTAAAACGAATAATGACTCAATAATCAACGCTTTCTGGGAATGCTATAAAGTCCGGAATTTGTGGGCGGGGCTAAAGTTGGCTGTCAGAAGTATTACATTTACATTTTAGTCATTTAGCAGACGCTCTTATCCAGAGCGACTTACAGTTAGTACAATGTATTTTAAATCAGTCTGTCTGCATATTTTAAGACATGGCATATGGGGGTGTAGTGAGATACCCAATGGGCTGGACGATTCTCTTCTCATCACTCATCTTGAAAAAAAACATACTAAAATCGTGGAAATCAATCAATCCGCCATCATTAACACAATGGAAAAATCGAATGATTTAGTATTGAAATATTGAAATATTTGCCCCAAACATAACGCTTTGTATTCAGGACATAAAGTTAATTTCTTTGCCACATTTTTTGCAGTTTTACTTTAGTGCCTTATTGCAAACAGGATGCATGTTTTGGAATATTTTTATTCTGTACAGGCTTCCTTCTTTTCTCTCTGTCACTTAGGATTGTATTGTGGAGTAACTACAATGTTGTCGATCCATCCTCAGTTTTCTCCTATCACAGCCATTAAACGTTGTAACTCTTTTAAAGTCACCATTGGCCTCATGGTGAAATCCCTGAGCATTTTCCTTCCTCTCTGGCAACTGAGTTAGGAAGGACGCATGTATCTTTGTAGTGACTGGGTGTATTGATACACCATCCAAAGTGTAATTAATAACTTCACCATGCTCAAAGGGATATTCAATGTCTGCTTTTTTAATTTTTAGCCATCTACCAATAGGTGCCCTTCTTTGTGAAGCATTGAAAAACCTCCCTGGTCTTTGTGGTTGAATCTGTGCTTGAAATTCACTGCTCGACTGAGGGACCTTACAGATAATTGTATGTGTGGGGTACAGAGATGAGGTAGTCATTAAAAAAAGAATGTTAAACAATATTAATGAACACAGAGTCCATGCAACTTATTATGTGACTTGTTAAGCACATTTTTACCCCTGAACTTATTTAGGCTTGCCATAACAAAGGGATTGAATATTTATTGACTCAAGACATTCCAGCTTTTCATTTTTAATATATTTCAAAAATATATATATAAAACATAATTCCACTTTGACATTTTGGGGGTATTCTGTGTAGATCAGTGACACAAAATCTAAATTGAATCAATTTTAAATTCAGGCTGTAACACGACAACATCTAGACAAAGTCAAGGGGTGTGAAGACTTTCTGAAGGCTGTAAATGTATATGGGGTGTTATCGTCCATACATCAGATAGGTGCAGTGAAATGTGTTGTTTTTACAGGCTCAGCCATAGTAGTACGGCGCCCCTGGTTACCTCCTGGCTTTCTTCATCAGTCAGATCAGCCACACGCGTCTTTCTGTCTCTCCTCTGTCCTTCTCTGCCTCTACCCCTCTATATAATATAATAATAATAATAATAATAATAATAATAATAATAATAATAATAATAAGCCATTTAGCAGACGCTTTTATCCAAAGAGACTTACAGTCATGTGTGCATACATTTTTACGTATGGGTGGTCCCGGGGATCGAAACCCACTACCCTGGCGTTACAAGCGCCATGCTCTACCAATTGAGCTACAGAGGACTTTATCTCTATCAGAGGACTCTATCTTGCTCTCTTGTGCTCCGTCTCTCCCTCCGTCTCCCCCGCGTCACTAGACCGGTACACGCCACACTGGAATCACACCGTCCCATAGCAACATGCAGACACAATTAGATCAGGTTTGTGTTCATTAGCCACCAAACGGAAAAGAAAACAGACTAGAACATGGGCGGGACTAGCTGGACTCGGTCCAATATGAAAACAGACTAGAACATGGGCGGGACTAGCTGGACTCGGTCCAATATGAAAACAGACTAGAACATGGGCGGGACTAGCTGGACTCGGTCCAATAGGAAAACAGACTAGAACATGGGCGGGACTAGCTGGACTCGGTCCAATATGAAAACGCTCCTTTCTCAGTTTTCTGTTGCAAAACATTTGGTAACAATGCTCCGTAATGAACAGGAAGGACCCTGATGAATAATACATGCTTCCATGACTTCCACAGTTGAAGTGGCTTCGTTCATAAAAAAATAAAAAATAAAAACTTTTCCGGTCCCTCTCCGCGGACCGAAGGCCACCAAAGCTCGGCCACCAAACCGGTAGAAGGGGGAACGGATGCTTGCTGGCCGTGCGTCAGAGGGCCTAGTGCCTTCCCGTAGAGGAGAGTGGGGTAACTTGAGCCACCCTTGTTTCTAGGGAAACCATATACAAAAATGTACCATTTGACCAAATATTTAGGAAGAGGTCAACTTTTCACGGAGTCCGTGAAGGAAGAAACCACATGGAAAAAGTGGTAAGAAAGCAAGGTAAAAAAAAAACCCAAAGTCAAATGAATTTATTGTGTTTGAGGTTTTCATGATGCTTGTATCTAAGCCAAAGAAGATATTTTATTTATTTATTGTTATGTACATCAGTTGGGGGCTCTATAAGCGTCAATATGAGGTCCTAAATCTGAAAGTGCATCATTGTAGATGTGTTGGCTAATATAGTCAACATGTTTGTCTTGGGGTAAGTTGAGCCAATCGTTGCAAGGCATTATCGCTGGGATAACAGGGCCATGTTAAGCGTTAAAAAAAAAAGAATGTGTTTGTTAGGTGTTAAGAGATGATTAAAAGACAAAAAAAAAAGCGATTGTGTTGAATTGTGTTTGGGAAATAAAGATAGAAAATGTTTTTTAAAAAGGTAGTGGTAAAATGTCATTCAGTACAGAAATGTGTAGGAGGCTTAACCTACCCTGGTCCTGCAGCTCAACATGTATCTTATATAACCCATATCCTGTGTAAGTAGTGAGAGAGAACACTTTCTTTTGGAAAAGTCGTTTTCAAGACTGTTATGTTTATGTTTACATGAATTCTGATTATTTCCAGGGATACACAATATCCTGAAATATCTTTGTTAGAAATAATACTATACTTCCCTTGACGGAGTGATGATGAATGTAAACAATTGCTCAGCTTACCTCCCTCTACCCACCTCCCTCTACCCACCTCCCTCTACCCACCTCCCTCTACCCACCTCCCTCTACCCACCTCCCTCTACCCACCTCCCTCTACCCACCTCACTCTACCCACCTCCCTCTACCCACCTCCCTCTACCCACCTCCCTCTACCCACCTCCCTCTACCCACCTCACTCTACCCACCTCACTCTACCCACCTCCCTCTACCCACCTCACTCTACCCACCTCACTCTACCCACCTCCCTCTACCCACCTCCCTCTACCCACCTCACTCTACCCACCTCACTCTATCCTACCACCAAAGTGTGTGTGTGTGTGTGTGTGTGTGTGTGTGTGTGTGTATGTGTGTGTATGTGTGTGTGGCAGTCATCTAATTTTGCCACTTGCCTTTTCGTTGTTGAAGGCAGTCAGAGATTTTGAACTAGACACCTAAAATGAAACAAGTTTCCACTAAAACAATATTTATTTAATATTCCCAGTTTTGATTGACCATCCTGTCCCTTTACTGGGTAAAACCTGTATCTATTAAGGAATACGAGTGACACTATCAATTGCTAGTTGGCTACTTTCTTAAACTTTCAAATCCCAACGTAGCAGCAGAGTAACTATTAAGTAAATCACTATATAATCCACATTTTGCCAAAGTAAAAGAATGGTAAACATAGCAAATTATTCTGTAATCAAATTAGTAGTGGCCTAGCATGGATAATAATAATAATATTAAATAATATTAACAATCATTTACAGTAACATCCTGGTATGCTACTTAGCAGAAGCTTTTAGCCAGCCCTTTGACTACAGCCAGAATAATAATATAATAATAATAATATGCCATTTAGCAGACGCGGTAACCCAGACACACCACAGGGGCTATAAAGCTGAAGCATCCTTTTAAAATGTTCTCACCGCCAAATATGGTAGTGAGAGGAAGTCCAGTCGCGGGTAGTGGGAGAGGATGGAACTAGATGAAACTGGGCCAACATTCACATTTTCTCATCGATTGAAACATCTGAAACGGTCTGCCCGACGCATTCCCCGGGGCAAACTACCCGCCCTCCAGGACACATACAGCACCCGACGTCACAGGAAGGCCACAAATATCATCAAGGACATCAACCACCCGAGCCACTGCCTGTTCACCCCGCTATCATCCAGAAGGCGAGGTCAGTACAGGTGCATCAAAGCTGGGACCGAGAGAATGAAAAACAGCTTCTACCTCAAGGCCATCAGACCGTTAAATAGCCTTTACTAGCACATTAGAGGCTGCTGCCTATTGAAATCACTGGCCACTTTAAGAAATGGAACACTAGCCACTTTAATAATGTTTACATATCTTGCATTACTCATCTCATACAGTTGAAGTCGGAAGTTTACATACACCTTAGCCAAATACATTTAAACTCAGTTTTTCACAATTCCTGACATTTAATCCTAGTAAAACTTCCCTGTCTTAGGTCAGTTAGGATCACCACTTTATTTTAAGAATGTGAAATGTCAGAATAATATTAGAGAGAATGATTTATTTAAGCTTTTATTTCTTTCATCACATTCCCAGTGGGTCACAAGTTTACATACACTCAATTAGTATTTGGTAGCATTGCCTTTAAATTGTTTAACATGGGTCAAATGTTTCGGGTAGCCTTCCACAAGCTTCCCACAATAAGTTGGGTGAATTTTGGCCCATTCCTCCTGACAGAGCTGGTGTAACTGAGTCAGGTTTGTAGGCCTCCTTGCTCGCACACGCTTTTTCAGGATTGAGGTCAGGGCTTTGTGATGGCCACTCCAATACCTTGACTTTGTTGTCCTTAAGCTATTTTGCCACAACTTTGGAAGTATGTTTGGGGTCATTGTCCATTTAGAAGACCCATTTGCGACCAATCATTAAATTCCTGACTGATGTCTTGAGATATTGCTTCAATATATCCACATAATTTTCCTTCCTCATGATGCCATCTATTTTGTGAAGTGCACCAGTCCCTCCTGCAGCAAAGCACCCCCACAGCATGATGCTGCCACCCCCGTGCTTCATGGTTGGGATGGTGTTCTTCGGTTTGCAAGGCACCCCCTTTTTCCTCCAAACATAACGTTGGTCATTATGGCCAAACAGTTCTATTTTTGTTTCATCAGACCAGAGGACATTTCTCCAAAAAGTACGATCTTTGTCCCCATGTGCAGTTGCAAACCGTAGTCTGGCTTTTTTCTGGCGGTTTTGGAGCGGTGGCTTCTTTCTTGCTGAGCGGCCTTTCAGGTTATGTTGATATTGGACTCGTTTTACTGTGGATATACATACTTTTGTACTTGTTTCCTCCAGCATCTTCACAAGGTCCTTTGCTGTTGTTCTGGGATTGATTTGCACTTTTCGCACCAAAGTACGTTAATCTCTAGGAGACAGAACGTGTCTCCTTCCTGAGCGGTATGACGGCTGCGTGGTCCCATGGTGTTTATACTTTCGTACTATTGTTTGTACAGATGAACGTGGTACCTTCAGGCGTTTGGAAATTGCTCCCAAGGATGAACCAGACTTGTGGAGGTCTACAATCTTTTTTCTGAGGTATTGGCTGATTTCTTTTGATTTTCCCATGATGTCAAGCAAAGAGGCATTGAGTTTGAAGGTATTCCTTAAAATACATCCACAGGTACACCTCCAATTGACTCAAATGATGTCAATTAGCCTATCAGAAGCTTCTGAAGCCATGACATCATTTTCTGGAATTTTCCAAGCTGTTTAAAAGGCACAGTCAACTTCGTGTATGTAAACTTCTGACCCACTGGAATTGTGATACAGTTAATTATATGTGAAATAATCTGTCTGTAAACAATTGTTGGAAAAATTACTTGTGTCATGCACAAAGTAGATATATAGTTTGTTAACAAGAAATTTGTGGATTGGTTGAAAAACGAGTTTTAATGACTCCAACCTAAGTGTATGTAAACTTCCGACTTCAACTGTATGTATATACTGTATTCTATAATATTCTACTGTATCTTAGTCCATGCCGCTCTAACATCGCTCGTCCATATATGTACAGTACCAGTCAAGAGTTTGGACACACCTAATCATTCCAGGGTTTTTCTTTATTTCTACTATTTTCTACATTGTAGAATAATAGTGAAGACATCCAAACTATGAAATAACACATATGGAATCATGTAGTAACCAAAAAAGTGTTAAACAAATAAAATATATTTTATATTTGAGATTCTTCAAAGTAGCCACCCTTTGCCTTGACGACAGCTTTGCACACTCTTGGCATTCTCTCAACCAGCTTCACATGGAATGCTTTTCCAACAGTCTTGAAGGAGTTCCCACATATGCTGAGCACTTCTTGGCTGCTTTTCTCTCACTCTGCCGTCCGACTCATCCCAAACCATCTCAATTGGGTTGAGGTCGGGGGATTGTGGAGGCCAGCTCATTTGATGCAGCACTCCATCACTCTCCTTCTTGGTAAAATAGCCCTTACACAGCCTGGAGGTGTGTTGGGTCATTGTCCTGTTGAAAAACAAATGATAGTCCCACTAAGCCCAAACCAGATGGAATGGCGTATCGCTGCAGAATGCTGTGGTTAAGTGTGCCTTGAATTCTTAATCAATCACAGACAGTGTCACCAGCAAAGCACCACCACACCATAACACCTCCTCCTCCATGCTTTACGGTGGGAACTACACATGCAGAGATCATCCGTTCACCCACACCGCGTCTCACAAAGACTCAGCGGTTGGAACCAAAAATCTCCAATTCGGACTCCAGACCAAAGGACACATTTCCACCGGTCTAATGTCCATTGCTCGTGTTTCTTGGCCCAAGCAGGTCTCTTCTTCTTATTGGTGTCCTTTAGTAGTGGATTCTTTGCAGCAATTCGACCTTGAAGGCCTGATTCACACAGTCCTCTCTGAACAGTTGATGTTGAGATGTGTCTGTGACTTGAACATTTATTTGGGCTGCAATTTCTGAGGCTGGTAACTCTAATGAACTTATCCTCTGCAGCAGAGGTAATTCTGGGTCTTCCATTCCTGTGGCGGTCCTCATGAGAGCTAGTTTCATCATAGCGCTTGATGGTTTTTGCAACTGCACTTGAAGAAACGTTCAAAGTTCTTGAGATGTTCCGTATTGACTGACCTTAATGTCTTAAAGTAATGATGGACTGTCGTTTCTCTTTGCTTATTTGAGCTGTTCTTGACATAATATGGACTTGGTCTTTTACCAAATAGGGCTATCTTCTGTATACCCCCCTACCTTGTCACAACACAACTGATTGGCTCAAACACATTAAGGAAAGAAATTCCACAAATTAACTTTTAAGAAGGCACACCTGTTAATTGAAATGCATTCAAGGTGACTACCTCATGAAGCTGGTTGAGAGAATGCCAAGAGTGTGCAAAGCTGTCATCAAGGCAAAGGGTGGCTATTTGAAGAATCTCAAATATAAAATATATTTTATTTGTTTAACACTTTTTTGGTTACTACATGATTCCATATGTGTTATTTCATAGTTTTGATGTCTTCACTATTATTCTACAATGTAAAAAAATTTAAAAATAAAGAAAAACCCTTGAATGAGTAGGTGTGTCCAAACTTTTGACTGGTACTGTACATATTCTTAATTCATTCCTTACTTAGATTTGTGTGTATTCGGTATATGTTGTGAAATTGTTGGATATTACTTGTTAGATATTACTGCACTGTCGGAGCTAGAAGCACAAGCATTTCGCTACACCCGCAATAACATCTGCTAAACATGTGTATGTGACCAATAAAATGTGATTGGATCTCAATAAATGTTTCTGTTCCCAAAACTAAAATCTTAATTTGCTCCACTGTAAACGACAGAGATGAACTATCTTGGGATAGTAAAAAATATATTCGGTTTTACCATCCCTGACCCAGCCTTGAGCCTAGGATTAATGAGACACCTGTAACCACTAGACTGGCTCTCTGAATGGCTGGCTGTCTCTCTGACTGGCTGGCTCGCCGGCTGGCTCTCTGGCTGGTTGGCTCTCGACTGGCTGGCTGGCTGGCTCTCTGACTGGCTGGCTCTCTTGACTGGCTGGCTGGCTGGCTCTGACTGGCCGGCTGGCTCTCTTGACTGGGCGGCTGACTCTCTGACTGGCTGGCTCTCTGACTGGCTGGCTGACTGGCTCTGACTGGCCGGCTGGCTCTCTTGACTGGGCGGCTGACTCTCTGACTGGCTGGCTCTCTGACTGGCTGGCTGACTCTCTGACTGGCTGGCTGACTCTCTGACTGGCTGGCTGACTCTCTGACTGGCTGGCTCTCTGACTGGCTGGCTGACTCTCTGACTGGCTGGCTGACTCTCTGACTGACTGGCTGGCTCTCTGACTGGCTGGCTGACTCTCTGACTGGCTGGCTCTCTGACTGGCTGGCTCTCTGACTGGCTGGCTGGCTGGCTCTCTGACTGGCTGGCTCTCTGACTGGCTGGCTGGCTGGCTCTCTGACTGGCTGGCTGACTCTCTGACTGGCTGGCTGACTCTCTGACTGATGAGAGAGAGACCTACTTTGGTGGCAGGACGTTTATGTTAAAGTCAGGGGAAGTGTGTCCGTGGTTGCGCCGTTACAATGCAGAAAACTGCTAGTCTGTAGCAGCTCAAACCGTTCAAAACTAAATACCTATTTTACCAGAGCTACACTTCTTTCTAGCACGGATTTGCGGGATGCTCTTAAAGAGGTACACACAAATGAATCATCATGAGTAAGACACTATGAAAACAGTTCAAGTAAACCTTAAAATAACCCATTTAACCGCTAAAAAATGTTTATCAAGGAAATTTTCTTTACAGCGTCCTTTAAATTCTAGGTATTATTATGATGTATTAGCAGTATGATTAGCAGTATAGATCAGATGATGATTAGCAGTATGGATCAGATGATGATTAGCAGTATAGATCAGATGATGATTAGCAGTATGGATCAGATGATGATTAGCAGTATGGATCAGATGATGATTAGCAGTATACTGTAGATCAGATGATGATTAGCAGTATGGATCAGATGATGATTAGCAGTATACTGTAGATCAGATGATGATTAGCAGTATAGATCAGATGATGATTAGCAGTATGGATCAGATGATGATTAGCAGTATACTGTAGATCAGATGATGATTAGCAGTATGGATCAGATGATGATTAGCAGTATACTGTAGATCAGATGATGATTAGCAGTATACTGTAGATCAGATGATGATTAGCAGTATGGATCAGATGATGATTAGCAGTATGGATCAGATGATGATTAGCAGTATGGATCAGATGATGATTAGCAGTATGGATCAGATGATGATTAGCAGTATGGATCAGATGATGATTAGCACAGATGATGATTAGCAGTATGGATCAGATGATGATTAGCAGTGTGGATCAGATGATGATTAGCAGTATGGATCAGATGATGATTAGCAGTATGGATCAGATGATAATTAGCAGTATGGATCAGATGATGATTAGCACGTGATGATTAGCAGTGTGGATCAGATGATGATTAGCAGTATGGATCAGATGATGATTAGCAGTATGGATCAGATGATGATTAGCAGTATGGATCAGATGATGATTAGCAGTATGGATCAGATGATGATTAGCAGTGTGGATCAGATGATGATTAGCAGTATAGATCAGATGATGATTGGCAGTATGGATCAGATGATAATTGGCAGTATGGATCAGATGATGATTAGCAGTATGGATCAGATGATGATTAGCAGTATGGATCAGATGATGATTAGCAGTATGGATCAGATGATGATTAGCAGTATGGATCAGATGATGATTAGCAGTATGGATCAGATGATGATTAGCAGTATGGATCAGATGATGATTAGCAGTATGGATCAGATGATGATTAGCAGCATGGATCAGATGATGATTAGCAGCATGGATCAGATGATGATTAGCAGTATGGATCAGATGATGATTAGCAGCATGGATCAGATGATGATTAGCAGTATGGATCAGATGTATAGGGAAATGTAGGTGTGGCGCAGAAATCTTTATTTAAAAAAAGGGTTGTGAACCACTGTGTTTCACAATGAAACTGGGGGAGCATTCAACAATATTGCATATCCATCTTTCTTTCATGACTTTACTTGTTGAACCCGGCACAAGTTACTGAATGTTTGTACACTACTTCTAAACAGGGGAGAAGTTGACCCAGTGACCTTTGTTGTTGTTTTGTAACACTGACCTGAATATACTTCATGAAGCGATGGCACTTGCCGCAGCGGGACAGGGGCTTGCCGGTGGCAGCGATGGGAGAGAACGTCACCTCCATGAGCTCGTCCATACCTACAGGACACAGAGACATGGTTAGTTTATGACCTCCATTAGCTCGTCCATACCTACAGGACACAGAGACATGGGTAGTTTATGACCTCCTCCAGCTCGTCCATACCTACAGGACACAGAGACATGGTTAGTTTATGACCTCCTCCAGCTCGTCCATACCTACAGGACACAGAGACATGGTTAGTTTATGACCTCCTCCAGCTCGTCCATACCTACAGGACACAGAGACATGGTTAGTTTATAACCTCCAGCTCGTCCATACCTACAGGACACAGAGACATGGTTAGTTTATGACCTCCAGCTCGTCCATACCTACAGGACACAGAGACATGGTTAGTTTATGACCTCCATTAGCTCGTCCATACCTACAGGACACAGAGACATGGTTAGTTTATGACCTCCAGCTCGTCCATACCTACAGGACACAGAGACATGGTTAGTTTATGACCTCCTCCAGCTCGTCCATACCTACAGGACACAGAGACATGGTTAGTTTATGACCTCCAGCTCGTCCATACCTACAGGACACAGAGACATGGTTAGTTTATGACCTCCTCCAGCTCGTCCATACCTACAGGACACAGAGACATGGTTAGTTTATGACCTCCTCCAGCTCGTCCATACCTACAGGACACAGAGACATGGTTAGTTTATGACCTCCAGCTCGTCCATACCTACAGGACACAGAGACATGGTTAGTTTATGACCTCCTCCAGCTCGTCCATACCTACAGGACACAGAGACATGGTTAGTTTATGACCTCCTCCAGCTCATCCATACCTACAGGACACAGAGACATGGTTAGTTTATGACCTCCATTAGCTCGTCCATACCTACAGGACACAGAGACATGGTTAGTTTATGACCTCCAGCTCGTCCATACCTACAGGACACAGAGACATGGGTAGTTTATGACCTCCTCCAGCTCGTCCATACCTACAGGACACAGAGACATGGTTAGTTTATAACCTCCAGCTCGTCCATACCTACAGGACACAGAGACATGGGTAGTTTAGGAGATATTTGTGACGCCAACCCTTTTATTTTTTATAATACATTAATTCCTTTATTTGTCTCCCCTCCCTTCTCCTGCTACGGTCAGTATCCCCTCCCTTCTCCTGCTACGGTCAGTATCCCCTCCCTTCCCCTGCTATGGTCAGTATCCCCTCCCTTCTCCTGCTACGGTCAGTACCCCCTCCCTTCTCCTGCTACGGTCAGTATCCCCTCCCTTCCCCTGCTACGGTCAGTATCCCCTCCCTTCTCCTGCTACGGTCAGTATCCCCTCCCTTCCCCTGCTATGGTCAGTATCCCCTCCCTTCTCCTGCTACGGTCAGTATCCCCTCCCTTCTCCCGCTACGGTCAGTACCCCCTCCCTTCTCCTGCTACGGTCAGTACCCCCTCCCTTCTCCTGCTACGGTCAGTATCCCCTCCCTTCTCCCGCTACGGTCAGTACCCCCTCCCTTCTCCTGCTACGGTCAGTACCCCCTCCCTTCTCCTGCTACGGTCAGTATCCCCTCCCCCCCTGCTACGGTCAGTATCCCCTCCCCCTGCTACGGTCAGTATCCCCTCCCTTCCCCTGCTACGGTCAGTATCCCTTCCCTTCTCCTGCTACGGTCAGTATCCCCTCCCTTCCCCTGCTATGGTCAGTATCCCCTCCCTTCCCCTGCTATGGTCAGTATCCCCTCCCTTCCCCTGCTACGGTCAGTATCCCCTCCCCCCTGCTACGGTCAGTATCCCCTCCCCCTGCTACGGTCAGTATCCCTTCCCTTCTCCTGCTATGGTCAGTATCCCCTCCCTTCCCCTGCTATGGTCAGTATCCCCTCCCTTCCCCTGCTACGGTCAGTATCCCTCCCCCCTGCTATGGTCAGTATCCCCTCCTTCCCCTGCTACGGTCAGTATCCCCTCCTTCCCCTGCTACGGTCAGTATCCCCTCCCCCCTGCTATGGTCAGTATCCCCTCCCTTCCCCTGCTACGGTCAGTATCCCCTCCCCCCCTGCTACGGTCAGTATCCCCCCCCCCTGCTACGGTCAGTATCCTCCCTTCCCCTGCTATGGTCAGTATCCCTCCCCCCTGCTACGGTCAGTATCCCCTCCCCCTGCTATGGTCAGTATCCCTCCCTTCCCCTGCTACGGTCAGTATCCCTCCCTTCCCCTGCTATGGTCAGTATCCCCTCCTTCCCCTGCTACGGTCAGTATCCCCTCCCTTCCCCTGCTATGGTCAGTATCCTCCCTTCCCCTGCTATGGTCAGTATCCCTCCCTTCCCCTGCTACGGTCAGTATCCCCTCCCCCCCTGCTACGGTCAGTATCCCCTCCCCCCCCTGCTACGGTCAGTATCCCTTCCCTTCTCCTGCTATGGTCAGTATCCCCTCCCTTCCCCTGCTATGGTCAGTATCCCCTCCCCCCTGCTACGGTCAGTATCCCCTCCCCCCCTGCTACGGTCAGTATCCCCTCCCCCCCCTGCTACGGTCAGTATCCCTTCCCTTCTCCTGCTATGGTCAGTATCCCTCCCTTCCCCTGCTATGGTCAGTATCCCCTCCCCCTGCTACGGTCAGTATCCCCCCCCCTGCTACGGTCAGTATCCCCTCCCCCCCCTGCTACGGTCAGTATCCCTTCCCTTCTCCTGCTATGGTCAGTATCCCCTCCCTTCCCCTGCTATGGTCAGTATCCCCTCCCCCCCCTGCTACGGTCAGTATCCCCTCCCCCCTGCTACGGTCAGTATCCCCTCCCTTCTCCTGCTACGGTCAGTATCCCCTCCCTTCTCCTGCTACGGTCAGTATCCCCTCCCTTCTCCTGCTACGGTCAGTATCCCCTCCCCCTGCTACGGTCAGTATCCCCTCCCTTCTCCTGCTACGGTCAGTATCCCCTTCCCCCCTGCTACGGTCAGTATCCCCTCCCTTCCCCTGCTATGGTCAGTATCCCCTCCCCCCTGCTACGGTCAGTATCCCTCCCCCCTGCTACGGTCAGTATCCCCTCCCCCTGCTACGGTCAGTATCCCTTCCCTTCTCCTGCTATGGTCAGTATCCCCTCCCTTCCCCTGCTATGGTCAGTATCCCCTCCCCCCCTGCTACGGTCAGTATCCCCCTATTAAGGTCAATATTTGGGAATGGTAAACTGATCCTAGATCTGTTTCAAAGAGCATCTTGAAGAAGTAGTGGAACTTCCTGTTGAAGAAGTAGTGGAACTTCCTGTTGAAGAAGTAGTGGAACTTCCTGTTGAAGAAGTAGTGGAACTTCCTGTTGAAGAAGTAGTGGAACTTCCTGTTGAAGAAATAGTGGAACTTCCTGTTGAAGAAATAGTGGAACTTCCTGTTGAAGAAGTAGTGGAACTTCCTGTTGAAGAAGTAGTGGAACTTCCTGTTGAAGAAATAGTGGAACTTCCTGTTGAAGAAATAGTGGAACTTCCTGTTGAAGAAATAGTGGAACTTCCTGTTGAAGAAGTAGTGGAGCTTCCTGTTGTAGATGTCCAGGGTGTGTGTTACTCATTGGTGATTAAGTCAAAGAAGTAGAACCTGATGAAGGCGAAAGCCAATAGGCGTTGGTGTATTTTAATGATGTCTTCGCCCAGACATTAAAGGCTTTTTAACTTTCAAAGAGTGCCTGGACCTGGACCACTTATTCCACAGCACCTACAGTACTCACTATATTACAGTAGAGTATTTACTATATTACAGTAGAGTATGTACTATATTACAGTAGAGTATGTACTATATTACAGTAGAGTATGTACTATATTACAGTAGAGTATTTACTATATTACAGTAGAATATTTACTATATTACAGTACTCACTATATTACAGTACTCACTATATTACAGTAGAGTATTTACTATATTACAGTAGAGTATTTACTATATTACAGTAGAGTATTTACTATATTACAGTACTCACTATTTTACAGTACTCACTATATTACAGTAGAGTATTTACTATATTACAGTAGAGTATTTACTATATTACAGTAGAGTATTTACTATATTACAGTAGAGTATTTACTATATTACAGTACTCACTATATTACAGTACTCACTATATTACAGTAGAGTATTTACTATATTACAGTATAGTATTTACTATAGTACAGTAGAGTATTTACTATATTACAGTACTCACTATATTACAGTACTCACTATATTACAGTAGAGTATGTACTATATTACAGTAGAGTATTTACTCTATTACAGTAGAGTATTTACTATATTACAGTAGCGTATTTACTATATTACAGTAGAGTATTTACTATATTACAGTAGAGTATTTACTCTATTACAGTAGAGTATTTACTCTATTACAGTACAGTATTTACTATATTACAGTAGAGTATTTACTATATTACAGTAGAGTATTTACTATATTACAGTACTCACTATATTACAGTACTCACTATATTACAGTAGAGTATTTACTATATTACAGTAGAGTATTTACTCTATTACAGTACTCACTATATTACAGTACTCACTATATTACAGTACTCACTATATTACAGTAGAGTATTTACTATATTACAGTAGAGTATTTACTATATTACAGTACTCACTATATTACAGTACTCATTATATTACAGTAGAGTATGTACTATATTACAGTAGAGTATTTACTCTATTACAGTAGAGTATTTACTATATTACAGTAGAGTATTTACTATATTACAGTAGAGTATTTACTATATTACAGTACTCACTATATTACAGTACTCACTATATTACAGTAGAGTATTTACTATATTACAGTAGAGTATTTACTATATTACAGTACTCACTATATTACAGTACTCACTATATTACAGTATAGTATTTACTATATTACAGTAGAGTATTTACTATATTACGGTACTCACTATATTACAGTACTCACTATATTACATTAGAGTATGTACTATATTACAGTAGAGTATTTACTCTATTACAGTAGAGTATTTACTCTATTACAGTAGAGTATTTACTCTATTACAGTAGAGTATTTACTCTATTACAGTAGAGTATTTACTATATTACAGTAGAGTATTTACTCTATTACAGTAGAGTATTTACTCTATTACAGTACTCACTATATTACAGTACTCACTATATTACAGTAGAGTATTTACTATATTACAGTAGAGTATTTACTATATTACAGTACTCACTATATTACAGTACTCACTATATTACAGTAGAGTATTTACTATATTACAGTAGAGTATTTACTATATTACAGTACTCACTATATTACAGTACTCACTATATTACAGTAGAGTATGTACTATATTACAGTAGAGTATTTACTCTATTACAGTAGAGTATTTACTATATTACAGTAGAGTATTTACTATATTACAGTAGAGTATTTACTCTATTACAGTACTCACTATATTACAGTACTCACTCTATTACAGTAGAGTATTTACTCTATTACAGTAGAGTATTTACTCTATTACAGTAGAGTATTTACTCTATTACAGTAGAGTATTTACTCTATTACAGTAGAGTATTTACTATATTACAGTAGAGTATTTACTATATTACAGTAGAGTATTTACTATATTACAGTACTCACTATATTACAGTACTCACTATATTACAGTAGAGTATGTACTATATTACAGTAGAGTATTTACTATATTACAGTAGAGTATTTACTCTATTACAGTAGAGTATTTACTCTATTACAGTAGAGTATTTACTACATTACAGTAGAGTATTTACTATATTACAGTACTCACTATATTACAGTACTCACTATATTACAGTAGAGTATTTACTCAATTACAGTAGAGTATTTACTATATTACAGTACAGTATTTACTATATTACAGTAGAGTATTTACTATATTACAGTATAGTATTTACTATATTACAGTACTCACTATATTACAGTACTCACTATATTACAGTAGAGTATTTACTATATTACAGTAGAGTATTTACTATATTACAGTAGAGTATTTACTATATTACAGTAGAGTATTTACTATATTACAGTACTCACTATATTACAGTACTCACTATACTACAGTAGAGTATTTACTATATTACAGTAGAGTACTCACTATATTACAGTAGAGTATTTACTATATTACAGTAGAGTATTTACAGTAGAGTATTTACTATATTACAGTACTCACTATATTACAGTAGAGTATTTACTATATTACAGTAGAGTATTTACTATATTACAGTAGAGTATTTACTATATTAAAGTACTCACTATATTACAGTACTCACTATATTACAGTAGAGTATTTACTATATTACAGTAGAGTATTTACTATATTACAGTACTCACTATATTACAGTACTCACTATATTACAGTAGAGTATGTACTATATTACAGTAGAGTATGTACTATATTACAGTAGAGTATTTACTATATTACAGTAGAGTATTTACTATATTACAGTAGAGTATTTACTATATTACAGTACTCACTATATTACAGTACTCACTCTATTACAGTAGAGTATTTACTCTATTACAGTAGAGTATTTACTCTATTACAGTAGAGTATTTACTACATTACAGTAGAGTATTTACTATATTACAGTACTCACTATATTACAGTACTCACTATATTACAGTAGAGTATTTACTCTATTACAGTAGAGTATTTACTATATTACAGTAGAGTATTTACTATATTACAGTAGAGTATTTACTATATTACAGTAGAGTATTTACTATATTACAGTAGAGTATTTACTATATTACAGTAGAGTATTTACTATATTACAGTAGAGTATTTACTCTATTACAGTAGAGTATTTACTCTATTACAGTAGAGTATTTACTACATTACAGTAGAGTATTTACTATATTACAGTACTCACTATATTACAGTACTCACTATATTACAGTAGAGTATTTACTCTATTACAGTAGATTATTTACTATATTACAGTACAGTATTTACTATATTACAGTACAGTATTTACTATATTACAGTAGAGTATTTACTATATTACAGTAGAGTATTTACTATATTACAGTACTCACTATATTACAGTACTCACTATATTACAGTAGAGTATTTACTATATTACAGTAGAGTATTTACTATATTACAGCACAGTATTTACTATATTACAGTAGAGTATTTACTATATTACAGTACTCACTATATTACAGTACTCACTATACTACAGTAGAGTATTTACTATATTACAGTAGAGTACTCACTATATTACAGTAGAGTATTTACTATATTACAGTAGAGTATTTACAGTAGAGTATTTACTATATTACAGTACTCACTATATTACGGTACTCACTATATTACAGTAGAGTATTTACTATATTACAGTAGAGTATTTACTATATTACAGTAGAGTATTTACTATATTACAGTAGAGTATTTACTATATTACAGTACAGTATTTACTATATTACAGTAGAGTATTTACTATATTACAGTAGAGTATTTACTATATTACAGTAGAGTATTTACTATATTACAGTAGAGTATTTACTATATTACAGTACAGAATTAGTGGTTATAATGTTTTCCTTCGCTTTCCAATCACTTTTCTCCTCCGAGAACCTGTGGTTGTTTTGGAGTCCCTGGCTCGCTCCTGCTACTTATCTTTCATGGTGGAACTTCCTCTTGAAGATGTCCAGGGTGTGTGTGTGTGTGTGTGTGAGTGAGTGTGAGTGTTTGTGTGAGTGTGTTGTACTCACTAGCAATGGTGTCAAAGAAGTAGTGGAACTTCCTCTTGAAGATGTCCAGGGTGTGTGTGTGTGTGTGTGTGTGTGTGTGTGAGTGAGTGTGAGTGTTTGTGTGAGTGTGTTGTACTCACTAGCAATGGTGTCAAAGAAGTAGTGGAACTTCCTCTTGAAGATGTCCAGGGTGTGTTGCAGAACCTGTTGGTAGTTCACCTTGCCCTGGGCAATCAGGTTCAGCTGTTTCTCTACAGCGCCACGGATGGTAGGCAGCACCAGCTCAGCATCTACACAAACATCGCGGGGGGGGTTGAATACAAACACACACACACACACACACATTGTAAACACACATACATAAATGCATGCAAGTACATATGGATACATATGAAAACATGTCAATTCTAACTTGTGCTAATGGAAAATGTAGGGTCCATCTGCAAGTGTGTTGAGTGTTAAAGTTACTGACCTGTCTTGTAGAATCCGTGCACCAGAATGATGCTCACACACACACACACACACACACACACACCTGTCTTGTAATATCCGTGCACCAGGACGATGCCCAGGTTGGTGGGTTTGAGCTTGCGTCCGTTCTCCACCGTCACATAATTCCTCTGAGAGATGTTGTTGATATGGACCGGGATGCTGGCGTCAGTACCTGCAGGGACGGTTACACACAGTATTCCACCATTAACGTATCCCTAGACAGACACCCGCGGTGGCATAACATGAATCAACAACTTTCATACGCACACACACACACACACACACACACACACACACACACACACACACACACACACACACACACTCTGCACACACACACACACTCTGCACACACACACACACACACACACACTCTGCACACACACACACACTCTGCACACACACACACACACACACACACACTCTGCACACACACACACACTCTGCACACACACACACACACACTCTGCACACACACACACACACTCTGCACACACACACACACACTCTGCACACACACACACTCTGCACACACACACACACACACACTCTGCACACACACCCTGCACACACACACACACTCCACCCCTGCACACACACTCTGCACACACACACCCTGCACACACACAGCCTCCACCCCTGCACACACACACACACCCTGCACACACCCTGCACACACACACACCCTGCACACACACAGCCTCCACCCCTGCACACACACACACACACACACAAACACACAGCCTCCACCCCTGCACACACACACCCTGCACACACACACACACACACACACACACACAGCCTCCACCCCTGCACACACAAACAGCCTCCACCCCTGCACACACACACACAGCCTCCACCCCTGCACACACAGCCTCCACCCCTGCACACACAGCCTCCACCCCTGCACACACACACACACACACACACAAACACACAGCCTCCACCCCTGCACACACACAGCCTCCACCCCTGCACACACAGCCTCCACCCCTGCACACACACACACAGCCTCCACCCCTGCACACACAGCCTCCACCCCTGCACACACAGCCTCCACCCCTGTACACACAGCCTCCACCCCTGCACACACACAGCCTCCACCCCTGCACACACACACACACACACACACACAAACACACAGCCTCCACCCCTGCACACACACAGCCTCCACCCCTGCACACACACAGCCTCCACCCCTGCACACACACAGCCTCCACCCCTGCACACACACAGCCTCCACCCCTGCACACACACAGCCTCCACCCCTGCACACACAGCCTCCACCCCTGCACACACACAGCCTCCACCCCTGCACACACACCAATGCCGTGTTTCTCCATCAGTGTGATGAGGTCGGCCTCAGTGAGGTAGTCTGGAGGGCTGGTCTGTCTCTCCACTAGTTTAATCTCCTCTACTGTGAAGACGTCTCCCCTCTCACACACTGGCATAGCCTCCTCTAGAGGGATACCCAGCCATGGCATCACCTCCGTGAAGCCTGAGTACCAGTTACAACAAACATTTAGAAGCATCTATTAGCATTAGAAATCTTACAATTCATTAGCATTTAGGCTATAGCTTAACATTTAGCACCATTTATAAAGCATTTAGAAGGATTTATAATGGCTTATTCATGAAAACAGCAACACTAATTGGTTGGTTGATTGATCTTTATTAGTCATGTGTATCACAAAATATTTCTCAGCATAACAATACTAGGAAACAAGACCAGATGGCAAGAGGACAACAACAACAACAGTAAACAACAACAACAACAACAGGACCTTACCAGGTGATATGAGTGTCTTTCCGCTGCAGGAGAAACCCTCTGAGGCGATGATGAAGGAGATGGTTGTCTGCAGGTACTTACAGTCCTGACTCACCGTGGCGATGAAGTGACGCACAATGTACTCGTACAAACGCCACCCGTCACTTCCTGTTGGGGAGACGGGTAGGGGGTGTGTTCATTAGGTACCAAACAGAAGAAAACAGACTGAAGCAGGAAGGCTCTACCTGAAACACTCATTTTCCAATATGAAACACTCATTTTCCAACATGAAACACTCATTTTCATTTTACGTTACAGTTAGAGGAAAACCCACCTCAATCTTGTGAAAACCCTTGGGATAGTTTTATTTTTAAGCGGGACAATTATACCATTTGTTTATGCTACAGAAACACCAGAATGGCTTTCCAATAGGTTTTGAGTGTTCCTGAATTGTCCAGTATCAGTCCCGACTTAAATTTGCTTGAAATCAGAGACAAGGTTTGAATATTTCTGTCCATTAATAATCCCCAACCATATTTACTGAGTTTGACCAATTTTGACAAAAAATTATGGAAACATGTTGCCCTAAAAGTTGTGCAAAGTTTGTAGAATCTTATTTATTTATTTTTTATCACAGCTGTAATGGCCGCAAAAGGTGTTTCCACCAAGTATTAACTCTGGGGTGTTTCCACCAAGTATTAACTCTGGGGTGTTTCCACCAAGTATTAACTCTGGGGTGTTTCCACCAAGTATTAACTCTGGGGTGTTTCCACCAAGTATTAACTCTGGGGTGTTTCCACCAAGTATTAACTCTGGGGTGTTTCCACCAAGTATTAACTCTGGGGTGTTTCCACCAAGTATTAACTCTGGGGTGTTTCCACCAAGTATTAACTCTGGGGTGTTTCCACCAAGTATTAACTCTGGGGTGTTTCCACCAAGTATTAACTCTGGAGGGGAAGACATACACAATTAAAACATCTTCATTTTTCTTAAATTTTTGGAGGGGATAAAAAAAAAAACGTTAACTTTGGAAATGTGCGGTAGGTTGTGTACATTGATTGGTAAGGGAAAAAATCTAATCATTTTTTTTTTTTTTTTTACATTTAATTTTAAGGCAGCAAAGTAGCACAATGAGATGCCTGGGTCGTGTTCATTAGGCTCCAAATGGAAAGAAACCGACTGAAACAGGGAGGGACTACCTGAACCAATTGTCCAATAAGAAACGCTCATTTACGTTTTTGCTAGGACGTGCCCTAATGAACATGGAGACTGGACAGTGATGGGGGAAGCTAACATAAGGACTGGAAGGACAGGAGGAGGAGAAGTCAACAGGAAGACATGTAGATATAGCAGGTGAAACATGACACGTTACAAGGTAGCCTGGTCCCCTGATCTGTTTGTGCTGGAGTCGGCAATAGTAAGGAAACACAAGCGGATGTTACCAGGCTAGTTTCAAGGTGCCACTACCCACCTAGCTCTCCTTCGGAGGCAGCCCTCATGGGGGTGATGGGAGGGTGGTCTCCAGCATCAGCTCCTTTCCTGGGACGGTTCAGTCCCTCTGACAGCAGAGCCTTCACCTAGAGGGGGACAAACCACGTCAAGGCTGGTTTTCATACAGTCTCAACGTAGGGGTGCTGATCTGGGATCAGTATTTTTGTCTTTCCACAATTTTGTTTTGTGTTTCATTTCGAGGTAACTCCAAACGATGTCACCCAGGAGGATGTATCCAATTCGCACATGATCAGAATTAATCACGTGTTGGAGCAAGTGTGTGCGTGTATGTACTAATAAAATGTACTAATAACGTTAAAATGGCGTCATCAGGGAGAGTCCGCATGAATAATCTGCATGTATCACATTCTGGACAATCAATCAGTCCACGTGTGCCCGTTTTGTTAGACGCTTTCGTTACATTTTGCATTCATTACGAGGTAACTTCCAAATTACGTAATTCAGGACAGTATGCATACATAACCTGAATTCATCACACGTTGATCATTAAATCAGTGTGTGTCCTTGTCTATTTGTCTAATGTGACTTTTTGATAGAGTGTGCATGTTTCATCGGTGTGTTTGGTGCATGTCGATGAGTGCACATGTCTTTGTATCGGTGTGAGTCCTCCTCAGGCTGCTTCCTGATTCTCTGCTCCCAAAGTTAACATTTACACACTTTCTCCAGCCAATGCTTACATCAATCTTATGCTTTTGAATCTATGACGTTCAGTTTGCAAGTGCACACTTCTGGAAAAGGGTGGAGAATGGAGCCTCAGTCTCTCTCTCTCTGCTCTCACCTCCTGAGCCCAGAAGGGGTTGTTAGCCTGCTGTCTGAGTGTCCCCTTCAGGTCAAAGTTCTCGTGGTAGTGGTTGGTCTCAGTACGGGGGTAGCTGATATAGCCCTGGGTGTACAGACGCTCTGCTATCTGCATGGTGTGCTGCGGACCCATACCTAAAATGGAAGAGAACACAGCGCCTTCGGTTCAGACACTCTTCAGAGGAACACAACGCAAATAAGTTGTAATACCTTTGTGCCCTCCTTGATGATTGTGAATGCAGTGTATCCACTTCTTTGTGTTTTGAAATGGTCAAATAAATAAAATACAGTACTGACCATAGACCCAGTACTGACCACAGACCCAGTACTGACCACAGACCCAGTACTGACCACAGACCCAGTACTGACCACAGACCCAGTACTGACCATAGACCCAGTACTGACCATAGACCCAGTACTGACCATAGACCCAGTACTGACCATAGACCCAGTACCAGTACTGACCATAGACCCAGTACCAGTACTGACCATAGACCCAGTACCAGCACTGACCATAGACCCAGTACTGACCACAGACCCAGTACTGACCATAGACCCAGTACTGACCACAGACCCAGTACTGACCATAGACCCAGTACTGACCATAGACCCAGTACTGACCATAGACCCAGTACTGACCATAGACCCAGTACTGACCACAGACCAAGTACTGACCACAGACCCAGTACTGACCATAGACCCAGTACTGACCATAGACCCAGTACTGACCATAGACCCAGTACTGACCATAGACCCAGTACTGACCATAGACCCAGTACTGAGCATACAGCTATATATACACATACAGTGAGCACCATAATTCATTGGACAGTGACCATTGTTTTGTTATTTTGATTTTGTACTCTAGCACTTTGAGTTTGAAAGGATACAATGACAGTGAGGGTGAAGTGCAGACTGTCGGCTTTAATTTGAGGGTATTTTCATACATATCGGATGAACAGTTTAGAAATTATAGAAGCTTTTGTACATGGTCCCCCCATTTTAAGGTACTAAAAGTATTTGTTAAATTGGCTTCACAGATGTGTCATTAGGCAGGTGTATTCATTTGTGTCGTTGGTGAATGCAGGAGAGCTGTTGATAAATAGTATTGATTCTAGACTTTGCTATTGCCTTTGGAGGTAGTTGTTGGGGTGTGACAACATGAGGAAGACAGCCGTGTCGATGCAAATGAAGCTGGCCGTCATAAGGCTCAGAAATGAAAATCAATCAATCAGGAACATTGCCAAAACCCTGGCCATGCCCAAGTCAACAGTTTGGTTCATCATTAACAAGAAAAAAACTACAGGTGAACTCAATTATGTCCAAAAGACTCGGTAGACCGAGGAAGACCACTGTAGTGGATGACCGGAGAATACTCTCTATGGTGAAGAAAACCCTCCTGACAACAGCCCAACAGATCAAAAACACTCTCCTGGATGCAGGTGTAGATGTGTCAAAGCCTACCATACGTAGAAGACTACACCAGCAGGACTACAGAGGGTAACACTACAAGATGCAAACCACTGATAAGCCTGAAGAACAGAAAGGCCAGATTACAGTTTGCTAAAAAGCACCTATTAAGAGCCCCAAGAGTTCTGGAAAAAAGTATTGTGGACAGATGAGACAAAGATGAACATGTACCAGAGTGATGGAAAGAGGAAAGTGTGGAGAAAAAACAGAAATGCCCATGATCCAAAGCATACCACCTCATCCGTGAAACATGGTGGATTGGGTGTTATGGCTTGGGCCTGTATGGCTGCCAGTGGAACAGGCTCACTTGTCTTCATCGATGATGTGACTGCAGACAGAAGTTGAACAATGAATTCTGAAGTCTACAGAAATATTCTATCCGCTCAGATAAAACCCAATGCCTCTAAACTCATCGGACGGCACTTCATCATGCAACAAGACAATGACCCTAAACATACTGCTAGAGCAACAAAGGGGTTTTTGATGGCCAAAAAGTGGAAAATCCTTGACTGGCCGAGTCAATCACCGGATCTGAATCCAATTGAACATACATTTTACATGCTGAAGAGGAGACTGAAGGCAATAAGTCCCTGAAACAAGCAGGAACTGAAGATGGCTGCAGTACAGGCCTGGCAGAGCATCACCAGGGAAGATACCCAGCATCTAGTGAAGTCGATGCATCGCAGACTTCAAGCAGTCATTGCATGCAAAGGATATGCGACCAAATATTAACACTGATAACTTTATTCTACATTATGTTAAACTGTCCAATGTTTTTTTATGCCTGAAAATAGGGGGGACCATGTACAAAAGCTTCTATAATTTCTAAACGGTTCATCCGATATGTATGAAAATACCCTCAAATTAAAGCTGATAGTCTGCACTTCACCCTCACTGTCATTGTATCCTTTCAAACTCAAAGTGCTAGAGTACAGAATCAAAATAACAAAAAAATGGTCACTGTCCAATGAATTATGGTGCTCACTGTATGTACTGTATACATGAATGGCTGAATGGCTTGACTACTGGCTGAATGGCTTGACTTCTGGCTAAATAGCTTGACTACTGGTTGAATGGCTAAATGGCTTGACAACTGGCTGAATGGCTTGACTACTGGCTGAATGGCTTGACTACTGGCTGAATGGCTTGACTACAGGCTGAAAGGCTTGACTACTGGCTGAATGGCTTGACTACTGGGTGAATGGCTTGACTACTGGCTGAATGGCTTGACTACTGCTTGAATGGCTAAATGGCTTGACTACTGCTTGAATGGCTAAATGGCTTGACTACTGCTTGAATGGCTAAATGGCTTGACTACTGGTTGAATGGCTTGACTACTGGTTGAATGGCTGAATGGCTTGACTACTGGCTAAATGGCTGAATGGCTTGACTACTGGCTAAATGGCTGAATGGCTTGACTACTGGCTGAATGGCTTGACTACTGGCTAAATAGCTTTACTACTGGTTGAATGGCTGAATGGCTTGACTACTGGCTGAATGGCTTGACTACTGGCTGAATGGCTTGACTACTGGCTGAATGGCTTGACTACTGGCTGAATGGCTTGACTACTGGCTAAATAGCTTTACTACTGGATGAATGGCTGAATGGCTTGACTACTGGCTGAATGGCTTGACGACTGGCTGAATGGCTTGACTACTGGCTGAATGGCTTGACTACTGGCTGAATGGCTGAATGGCTTGACTACTGGTTGAATGGCTGAATGGCTTGACTACTGGTTGAATGGCTAAATGGCTTGACTACTGGTTGAATGGCTTGACTACTGGTTGAATGGCTTGACTACTGGTTGAATGGCTTGACTACTGGTTGAATGGCTTGACTACTGGCTAAATGGCTTGACTACTGGCTAAATGGCTTGACTACTGGCTAAATGGCTGAATGGCTTGACTACTGGCTGAATGGCTTGACGACTGGCTGAATGGCTTGACTACTGGCTGAATGGCTTGACTACTGGTTGAATGGCTGAATGGCTTGACTACTGGTTGTATGGCTAAATGGCTTGACTACTGGTTGAATGGCTAAATGGCTTGACTACTGGTTGAATGGCTTGACTACTGGTTGAATGGCTTGACTACTGGTTGAATGGCTTGACTACTGGCTAAATGGCTGAATGGCTTGACTACTGGCTAAATGGCTGAATGGCTTGACTACTGGCTGAATGGCTTGACTACTGGCTAAATAGCTTTACTACTGGTTGAATGGCTGAATGGCTTGACAACTGGCTGAATGGCTTGACTACTGGCTGAATGGCTTGACTACTGGCTGAATGGCTTGACTACTGGCTGAATGGCTTGACTACTGGCTGAATGGCTTGACTACTGGCTGAATGACTTGACAACTGGTTGAATGGCTTGACTACTGGCTGAATGGCTTGACTACTGGCTGAATGGCTTGACTACTGGCTGAATGGCTTGACTACTGGTTGAATGGCTGAATGGCTTGACAACTGGTTGAATGGCTTGACTACTGGCTGAATGGCTTGACTACTGGTTGAATGGCCAAATGGCTTGACTACTGGCTGAATGGCTTGACTTCTGGCTAAATAGCTTGACTACTGGCTGAATGGCTGAATGGCTTGACTACTGGCTGAATAGCTTGACTACTGGCTGAATGGCTTGACTACTGGCTGAATGGCTTGACTACTGGCTGAATGGCTTGACTACTGGCTGAATGGCTTGACTACTGGTTGAATGGCTGAATGGCTTGACTACTGGCTGAATGGCTTGACTACTGGCTGAATGGTTTGACTACTGGCTGAATGGCTTGACTACTGGCTGAACGGCTTGACTACTGACTGAACGGCTTGACTACTGACTGAACGGCTTGACTACTGACTGAACGGCTTGACTACTGGTTGAACGGCTTGACTACTGGTTGAACGGCTTGACTACTGGTTGAATGGCTTGACTACTGGCTAAATGGCTTGACTACTGGTTGAATGGCTGAATGGCTTGACTACTGGCTGAATGGCTTGACTACTGGCTGAATGGTTTGACTACTGGCTGAATGGCTTGACTACTGGCTGAACGGCTTGACTACTGACTGAACGGCTTGACTACTGACTGAACGGCTTGACTACTGACTGAACGGCTTGACTACTGGCTGAACGGCTTGACTACTGACTGAACGGCTTGACTACTGACTGAACGGCTTGACTACTGACTGAACGGCTTGACTACTGGTTGAACGGCTTGACTACTGGTTGAACGGCTTGACTACTGGTTGAATGGCTTGACTACTGGCTAAATGGCTTGACTACTGGTTGAATGGCTGAATGGCTTGACTACTGGCTGAATGGCTTGACCACTGGCTGAATGGCTGAATGGCTGAATGGCTTGACTACTGGCTGAATGGCTTGACTACTGGTTGAATGGCTAAATGGCTTGACTACTGGCTGAATGGCTAAATGGCTTGACTACTGGTTGAATGGCTAAATGGCTTGACTACTGGTTGAATGGCTAAATGGCTTGACTACTGGTTGAATGGCTTGACTACTGGTTGAATGGCTTGACTACTGGTTGAATGGCTTGACTACTGGTTGAATGGCTTGACTACTGGTTGAATGGCTTGACTACTGGTTGAATGGCTTGACTACTGGTTGAATGGCTTGACTACTGGTTGAATGGCTTGACTACTGGTTGAATGGCTTGACTACTGGTTGAATGGCTTGACTACTGGTTGAATGGCTTGACTACTGGTTGAATGGCTTGACTAATGGTTGAATGGCTTGACTACTGGTTGAATGGCTTGACTACTGGTTGAATGGCTTGACTACTGGTTGAATGGCTTGACTACTGGCTGAATGGCTGAATGGCTTGACTACTGGCTAAATGGCTTGACTACTGGTTGAATGGCTGAATGGCTTGACTACTGGCTGAATGGCTTGACTACTGGTTGAATGGCTAAATGGCTTGACTACTGGTTGAATGGCTAAATGGCTTGACTACTGGTTGAATGGCTTGACTACTGGTTGAATGGCTTGACTACTGGTTGAATGGCTTGACTACTGGTTGAATGGCTTGACTACTGGTTGAATGGCTTGACTACTGGTTGAATGGCTTGACTACTGGTTGAATGGCTTGACTACTGGTTGAATGGCTTGACTACTGGTTGAATGGCTTGACTACTGGTTGAATGGCTTGACTACTGGTTGAATGGCTTGACTACTGGTTGAATGGCTTGACTAATGGTTGAATGGCTTGACTACTGGTTGAATGGCTTGACTACTGGCTGAATGGCTTGACTACTGGCTGAATGGCTGAATGGCTTGACTACTGGCTAAATGGCTTGACTACTGGTTGAATGGCTGAATGGCTTGACTACTGGCTGAATGGCTTGACTACTGGCTGAATGGCTTGACCACTGGCTAAATGGCTGAATGGCTTGACTACTGGCTGAATGGCTGAATGGCTTGACTACTGGCTGAATGGCTTGACTACTAGTTGAATGGCTAAATGGCTTGACTACTGGTTGAATGGCTAAATGGCTTGACTACTGGTTGAATGGCTAAATGGCTTGACTACTGGTTGAATGGCTAAATGGCTTGACTACTGGTTGAATGGCTAAATGGCTTGACTACTGGTTGAATGGCTTGACTACTGGTTGAATGGCTTGACTACTGGTTGAATGGCTTGACTACTGGTTGAATGGCTTGACTACTGGTTGAATGGCTTGACTACTGGCTAAATGGCTGAATGGTTGAATGGCTTGACTACTGGCTGAATGGCTTGACTACTGGCTGACTGGCTGAATGGTTGAATGGCTTGACTACTGGCTGACTGGCTGAATGGTTGAATGGCTTGACTACTGGCTGAATGGCTTGACTACTGGCTGACTGGCTGAATGGTTGACTAATGGCTGTATAGTTTGACTACTGGTTGACATTTTTTACATTTTAGTCATTTAGCAGACTCTCTTATCCAGAGCGACTTACAGTTAGTGAGTGCATAAAAAAATGTCATACTGGCCCCTCGTGGGAATCGAACCCACAACCCTGGCGTTGCAAGCGCCATGCTCTACCAACTTAGCTACACGGGACCTGAATGACTGAATAGTTTGACTACTGGTTGAATGGCTGAATGGATGCTAATGACTGTGCTGTGATTGGTGGTCTCACCTAGAGAGGAGCTGGCCACTCGGAGCATCTCCACGGTGTTCAAGGCCAGAGGTCTCTGCTTGGCCTTCTCCTTCTTACTCACCGACTCCACCTTAAGGACGGGAAGAGAACTACACTTTTCATAAAGGCACTATTTTGGCTGTGTTTAGACAGGCAGCCCAATTCTAATCTTTTGACCAATTATTGGTATTTTGACCAATCAGATCAGATATTTTGCCCAAAATTGGACCAAAGATCAGAAATGGGCTGCCTGTGTAAACACACCCTTTGCATGTGGTTGAAGTGGTTTCTTAAGTTGGTCAACCTTTCAAAAAAGGAGTTTAACCTCAAGGTCTTTCCTCAGTATCTGTGTTACATCAGAGAGACGTAAGGAGGAGGGAGAGAGTAGGGATGTGACGGTCATTACATTTTGTCAGCCGGTGATTGTCAAGAAAATAACTGCCGGTCTCACGGTAATCCACGCATAGCCTACAAGCCACTGATACAGACCTTTAGAACATCTACATTTAAAAAAGTCTAGTAAATCAATGGAATATAGCCTACACCATCACAATAAATCCATTATTTATTTTAGACAGGTCTAAAGAAACATGATATGAAGAAAATGTAGTCTATTTCAGAATAACAGAATAGCATCCTCTGAGTTGTCCTTATGTTAGGTCCTGATCTGGCTATGCCATATGGCTGTGGGCTACACTAGTTCATTTAGCAGACAAGATTTGCTTAGAATTCCCTGGCATTATTCTTTATTATTTTATAGTATGAAGAATACAATTGAACATACAGTTGAAGTCGGAAGTTTACATACACCTTAGCCAAATACATTTAAACTCAGTTTTTCACAATTCCTGACATTTAATCCTAGTAAAGATTCCCTGTCTTAGGTAAATTCGGATCACCACTTTATTTTAAGAATGTGAAATGTCAGAATAATAGTAGAGAGAATGATTTATTTAAGCTTTTATTTCTTTCATCACATTCCCAGTGGGTCACAAGTTTACATACACTCAATTAGTATTTGGTAGCATTGCCTTTAAATTGTTTAACTTGGGTCAAACGTCTCAGGTAGCCTTCCACAAGCTTCCCACAATAAGTTGGGTGAATTCTGGCCCATTCCTCCTGACAGAGCTGGTGTAACTGAATCAGGTTTGTAGGCCTCCTTGCTCGCACACGCTTTTTCAGTTCTGCCCACAAATGTTCTATAGGATTGAGGTCAGGGCTTTGTGATGGCCACTCCAATACCTTGACTTTGTTGTCCTTAAGCCATTTTGCCACAACTTTGGAAGAATGTTTGGGGTCATTGTCCATTTGGAAGACCCATTTGCGACCAAGCTTTAACTTCCTGACTGATGTCTTGAGATGTTGCTTCAATATATCCACATAATTTTCCTTCCTCATGACGCCATCTATTTTGTGAAGTGCACCAGTCCCTCCTGCAGCAAATCACCCCCACAGCATGATGCTGCCACCCCCGTGCTTCACAGTTGGGATGATGTTCTTGGGCTTGCAAGCCTTCCCCTTTTCCCTCCAAACATAACGATGGTCATTATGGCCAAACAGTTATATTTTTGTTTCATCAGACCAGAGGACATTTCTCCAAAAAGTACGATCTTTGTCCCCATGTGCAGTTGCAAACCATAGTCTGGCTTTTTTATGGCGGTTTTGGAGCAGTGGCTTCTTCCTTGCTGAGCGGCCTTTCAGGTTATGTTGATATAGGACTCATTTTACTGTGGATATAGATACTTTTGTACCTGTTTCCTCCAGCATCTTCACAAGGTCCTTTGCTGATGTTCTGGGATTGATTTGCACTTTTCACACCAAAGTACGTTCATCTCTAGGAGACAGAACGCGTCTCCTTCCTGAGCGGTATGACGGCTGCGTGGTCCCATGGTGTTTATACTTGCATACTATTGTTTGTACAGATGAACGTGGTACCTTCAGGCATTTGGAATTTGCTTCCAAGGATGAACCAGACTTTTGTGTCATACACAAAGTAGATGTCCTAACATACTTGCCAAAACTATAGTTTGTTAACAAGAAATTTGTGGAGTGGTTGAAAAATGAGTTTTAATGACTCCAACCTAAGTGTATGTAAACATCCGACTTCAACTGTAGCTTAATAAAACAGAAAGGATATTTTCTCCAAACTATTTCAAAAGGAAGTGCGCACATGCGGCTATTCTGTGTTGAGCGGTTAACAAAGAAACTGGTCCTCCTATATGCTTAATTTAGTGTTATTTACGCAACTTTAGTTGTGAAACAAACATTGGGCTATATATTAGATTTTTGATAAATTCTAAGGCTGAATGACGGGACTCTAATGACGATTTGAAAAAAGTTGCAAGCTGCACACACTTCATCAGTCTCTCATTCACAATTTGACAAGCACGTGATGATATTCTCACCAGGCCTCGAATTTCCCGGCGGCATTCCCCTTGTGTGGCCATAATGCCCCCTAAAAACATTAATGCCTTTTGCGGCCGAAGTGGCCGTTGTGCCCTTGGGCAGAATATATATATATATTTTTTCTTTCTAATTTATTTTAGTCATTTAGCAGATGCTCTTATTCAGAGCGACTTACATGAGCAATTAGGGTTAAGTGCCTTGTTCAAGGGCCCATCGACAGATTTTTCACCTAGTCGGCTCGGGGATTAGAACCAGCGACCTTTCGGTTACTGGCACAACGCTCTTAACCACTAAGCTACCTGCCGCCCAATATAATAATGATAATTCCCTTCTCCCGGCTGCAGTGCTCCGAAGCACCTCTCACTTACATGACTCGCTCAGATGTAGCCAATGCCTGTCACGTGATCGGGTCCATCTCACAGGCATTTCAGCTAAGAAGTAGGCTACAAGTGAATGAAGACAGACACATCTGGACGCAACTGCGCGCGTCTCTCTTATCGAATTCCGAGGCGCATATTGAAGACGTTAGAACTGTCCAGGTTTTACCCTACTTTTCATCAGCCAACAAGCTGAGTCGGCCTAATGAACAGCAAAAGCACTAGCCTATATCAATCCACTATCCTCCATAGTACAAAAGTTGACCTATGCTATTGGTCAACTTCTCCTTCTGTGCAATAAATAAATATTCCAAACATACTCTGGGACAGTTGTGGGATGCGACAGATCCCAAATTAATACAACCACTCGAATCAAAAAACCTTTAAAAAGCAATGAGGCTGATGCAACAGCTCAGAACATTTAGCGTAATATGTTGATAAACTAATAGCCTATTTATAAGTGCAGCGGCAGTAAGCTACAATTAGCTTGAAAACACTGTTCTCGAAAAGTATGACTGCAAATGCGATTATGCATGTAAAGCTTTATTAAAAAGGTGCATTTTTTATGGTGAAAATTATCTTCCCCAAACTTGAAACTCATGTGCAGCCTATGTATGCCAGTTAGGCTCTACACCAGTTGTAAAGCGGATTAATGTGCTTAATTTTAAAGGAGTTATTTGGCCACTTTAGTTGTGATTCAAACCTTATCAAAACATATAGGCCTATGGGCAAGGCTACATGAGGTGTGCGACTATGATTTGAAAAAGTCGCAAGAAAAGGCATGTGCTGTTCCTTGCCTTAATGCACAAACTGGGCATCATTCACAAGTGATAATATATAATTACCGTCAGAAGTCAAATAATTAGTTAAATAAAGTTCACCTGTGTACAATCTAAGTGTCACATGATCTCAATATATATACACCTGTTCTGAAAGGCCCTAGAGTCTGCAACACCACTAAGCAAGGGGAACCACCAAGCAAGCGGCACCATGAAGACCAAGGAGCTCTCCAAACAGGTCAGGGACAAAGTTGTGGAGAAGTACAGATCAGGGTTGGGTTATAAAAAAATATCAGAAACTTTGAACATCCCACGGAGCACCATTAAATCCATTATTAAAAAATGGAAAGAATATGGCACCACAACAAACCTGCCAAGAGAGGGCCGCCCACCAAAACTCACAGACCAGGCAAGGAGGGAATTAATCAGAGGCAACAAAGAGACCAAAGATAACCCTGAAGGAGCTGCAAAGCTCCACTGCGGAGATTGGAGTATCTGTCCATAGGACCACTTTAAGCCGTACACTCCACAGAGTTGTTGAGAGAGCTGGGCTTTACTGAAGAGTGGCCAGAAAAAGCCATTGCTTAAAGAAAAAAATAAGCAAACACGTTTGGTGTTCGCCAAAAGGCATGTGGGAGACTACCCAAACATATGGAAGAAGGTACTCTGGTCAGATGAGACTAAAAGTGAGCTTTTTGGCCATCAAGGAAAATGCTATGTCTGGCGCAAATCCATCACCTCTCATCACCCCGAGAACACCATCCCCACAGTGAAGCATGGTGGTGGCAGCATCATGCTGTGGGGATGTTTTTCCATCGGCATGGACTGGGAAACTGGTCAGAATTGAAGGAATGATGGATGGCGTTAAATACAGGGAAATTCTTGAGGGAAACCTGTTTCAGTCTTCCAGAGATTTGAGACTGGGACGGAGGTTCACCTTCCAGCATGACAATGACTCTAAGCATACTGCTAAAGCAACACTCTAGTGGTTTAAGGGGAAACATTTAAATGTCTTGGAATGGCCTAGTCAAAGCCCAGACCTCAATCCAATTGAGAATCTGTGGTATGACTTAAAGATTGCTGAACACCAGCAGAACCCATCCAACTTGAAGAATCTGGAGCAGTTTTGCCTTGAAGAATGGGCAAAAATCCCAGTGGCTAGATGCGCCAAGCTTATAGAGACATACCCCAAGCGACTTGCAGCTGTAATTGCTGCAAAAGGTGGCTCTACAAAGTATTGACTTTGGGGGGGTGAATAGTTATGCACGCTAAAGTTCTGTTTTTTTGTCTTATTTCTTATTTGTTTCACCCAAAATATATTTTGCATCTTCAAAGTGGTAGGCATGTTGTGTAAATCAAATGATACAAACCCCCTGAAAATAAATTTTCATTCCAGGTTGTAAGGCAACAAAATAGGAAAAATGCCAAGGGGGGTGAATACTTTCGCAAGCCACTGTATGTGTGAAATTAGTTTTGATTTAGAATGGACCATTATCATGCTCCTGTCTCAGAACAGGGGCGTGGGGAAAGAAATGTGTAAACTAAATAGCGAATGGAAGACGCGTCATTTTCATGCCAGACAGGTAGACTCCTGTTGTAAAGCGAAGCAATGTGCTTAATATTAGGAAAGTTGATAAACAGTAGGCCTAGCCTATAGAAATGTTGCGCAACATGAGCTCATGGGCTCTCATGAAGTGTTTGATTAGATTTTTGATTACATTTGCATTGATGTCAGAGTGATTAGAGGGACAATAGAGTGCTGAGTACCAGGCAGTTAGCAAGTTTGGTTAGGCTACTAATGACCAGCAGCAGCACCAGAGCTTGGAGAAGCCTAGTTACCGTGACTAAACGGTCACGTGGAATTTGACTGGCATCATGAGGTTATTATTACAGGTGTGGCGGTAATACGGTCACCGTAACAGCCCTAGGAGAGAGAGGGGGGGAAGAGAGACAGAGAAACAGGCTGGCAGGCAGACAGACAGACAGGTCTTACCTTGGCCTCCCTGGAGGTTTTAGTCATGTTGACAAACATCTGTCCCACCTCTCTGTCGAAGACCCTCACCCTGTCCCAGTCCAGAGTCAGAGGAGACTCTTTCCCTTTGAAAACCTACAGAACAACATTCAGTTTATTACATTAGATTAATGGCTCTTTGAGCACCAGTTTGGTTCTGTGAGTATCCGAGGTCATCTTTGGGTGTTGTTGTCATTCTTTAGTTGAAGGCTCAGGATATAAAATGTTTTTGTTATATATATATAGATATATATATCTTTTTTTTTTTACCCCTTTTTCTCTCAGTGGTAGTTACAGTCTTGTCCCATCGCTGCAATGCCCGTACAGACTCGGGAGAGGTGAAGGTCGGGAGCCGTGCGTCCTCCGAAACACAACCCAGCCGAGCTGCCCGCTTAACCCGGACGCCGCACCAATGTGTCGGAGGAAACACCTGGCAACCGTGTCAGCGTGCACTGCGCCCGGCCCGCCACAGGAGTCACTAGTGCACGATGGGACAAGAACATCCCTGCCGGCCAAACCCTCCCCTACCCTGGACGACGCTGGGCCAATTGTGCGCCGCCCCATGGGTCTCCCAGTCACGGCAGGCTGTGACAGAGCCTGGACTCTAACCAGGATCTCTAGTGGCACAGCGCCACTCGGGAGGCCCAGGATATAAAATGTTCACCCAAAGAAGCACCCCATTCCCACATCAAACCTCTGACAGGCTTTTTAGGGGGAGCTCACCTTAGCCTGTATGACAATGGAGGCTGGTGGGAGAAGCTAAAGGAGGACAGGCTCATTGTAATGGCTGAAATGGAATGAATGGAACGGAGTCAAACATGTGGTTTCAATTTATTCCATTCCAGCCATTACAATGGGCACATCCTCCTATAGCTCCACCCACCAGCCTCCACTGCTGTAACACCCAGTAGGTCTCTGGTTTGAATGACTGGATCTAGGGTCGAGGTTAGGGTCAGGGTGAGCCTTAAAGGGATACTTCTGGATTTTTATTTTTATTTTACATACAAATGGTATCCACAAGTAGATAAAGGGCCTCATTGCCAAAATCCCGACGTATCCCTTTAAGGCTAGGTTTAGGGTTTGGGGCTCACCTTAGCCTGTATGACCCAGTAGGTCTCTGGTTTGAAGGACTGGATCTTGTCGTGGCGCTCCACACAGAAGCCCAGTGTGGGGGTCTGACATGGCCCAAAGGAGATCAGGGACGAGTCCAGGTTCCCATATTTACCCTGGAAGTACTTGGTCTGGAACCTGAACACATTCCAACCAGAGGACAGCACTACTGGCATCAGCACAGGTGACACAATAATAACCTCAACATTGGCTGAATTTTAAAAATCAGCAAAACTCTGTGGCTCTTTCAAAATAAAAGTTCTCTCTCCTCGCCTTCATTGCACTTATCTAAAATAACTGACCAGGTGAAAGCCAGCCTGATGATGAGAAGTGACCAGATGAAAGCTAGTCTAATGAGCATCTACCATGTTGTAGGGTAGGGTAGTGTAGGTTAGCTTAGTGTAGTGTAGGGTAGGGTAGTGCAATGCAATGTTTCCTCTGAAAAAAATTAAGGTCTGCTGAGCGCAAACCTAAACAATGTGAAAATGTTGTGCAACTTCCAGTGCGCGTTTGCTGTGAACACTGAGGCTGTACCCCCTTTAAGTTCCAGTTTTAACATTGGCCCAGTAGGCTACTGTGGCTATTTGATCCTAATGTAGGCCTACCAGAGTGGCCTACCATCAAAAACTATGGAGAAAATGCATCCCATAACATTTTAACATGGAAATAGCTGTTCTATCATTCAGGCTACAGTAGCAGCCAATGTGTGGTGTTCAATGTAGGCCTACATTCCATGAGACGTTTGAAAAAAACATGCAGGGCTTGACATTAACCTGTTTATCCACTTGTCCTTCAGACAAGGAGGTGACTGAAAATGTTGTTGTGTTGTTTGATGCAAGAAAACACTTTACAAAATAAAATGCATTATTATTCCCATACCATTATTACAGATAATCAGACAAACTATGCTACCCTCTGCCTATTGGCTACTTAGCTTATTCAAGCCTGTCTCAAAATACAACACTGCCCCGTTAAGAAAAAAAAAAAGAACCTCTTTACCTGACTCGCTTTTCAAAGATGTCTAGAAATGTACACGTGTTGTGCTCTTGTAGGAAGCAAATCACTCCTCTATTGCTGACTACAAATGATCTATAACTGGGCTAATAACTCACTAACTAGCAAAGGATATGAACAAATGTTCACACGTGGCGACATGCTGCTCTCACTTTGATCTCAAAACAAGCGCATCTACTCACGACCGCTCATGCTGTAAACACAGTCCAGTTCAAAGTAAACGGCACAGATCCATATATGGCAATGGTCTATTTGCATATAGGCCTACTGCAGCTCTGATTGGTTATGCCACATCAGTCTGTGTAGAGTAGGGCTGAGTAGTGCGTGTCAATGCAATAGAATCCTACTCCGATGCGTTCTGCCTACAACAAAATGTCTTGCATAGTTTGTTTTGCATACTAAGTCTTGTATAGTTCGTTTTGTTTCGGTATGTTGTATTGAAAGTGGCTAATACTGCGTTGATTCGATCACAATTCCCACAGTTAAGGGAAATGTTGATAGTGTTAACTAACAGGGAAAACTCTAGAAAGTTGAGTGAAGTTCAATCTCGTGCTTCTCTGCGCCGGCTGGTATTTCTTCATTTCATTGATTTTAATTTAAGTCATTTTAGCAGACGCTCTTATCCAGAGCGACTTACAGTTAGTGAGTGCAGACATGTTTTTTTCATACTGGCCCCCCGTGGGAAACTTCTGCACGGCAGTCCGGGGGAACATTGGTGTAGGGTATTATAGTGTAGGGTAGGGTAGTGTAGTCTAGGGTAGTATAGTGTAGTCTAGGGTAGTATAGTGTAGTCTAGGTTAGGGAAGTGTAGTCTAGGGTAGGGTAGTATAGGGTAGTGTAGTGTAGTCTAGGGTAGGGTAGTGTAGTCTAGGGTAGGGTAGTGTAGTGTAGTGTAGGGTAGTGTAGTGTAGTCTAGGGTAGGGTAGTGTAGTCTAGGGTATTATAGTGTAGTCTAGGGTAGGGTAGTGTAGTCTAGGGTAGGGTAGTATAGGGTAGGGTAGTGTAGTCTAGGGTAGGGTAGTATAGGGTAGTGTAGTGTAGTCTAGGGTAGGGGTGTAGTCTAGGGTAGTGTAGTGTAGTCTAGGGTAGGGTAGTGTAGTCTAGGGTAGGGTAGTATAGGGTAGTGTAGTGTAGTCTAGGGTAGGGTAGTGTAGTCTAGGGTAGGGTAGTATAGGGTAGTGTAGTGTAGTCTAGGGTAGGGTAGTATAGGGTAGTGTAGTGTAGTCTAGGGTAGGGTAGTCTAGGGTAGTGTAGTGTAGTCTAGGGTAGTGTAGTGTAGTCTAGGGTAGGGTAGTGTAGTCTAGGGTAGGGTAGTATAGGGTAGTGTAGTGTAGTCTAGGGTAGGGTAGTGTAGTCTAGGGTAGGGTAGTATAGGGTAGTGTAGTGTAGTCTAGGGTAGGGTAGTGTAGTCTAGGGTAGGGTAGTATAGGGTAGTGTAGGGTAGTTAGTGTAGGGTAGGGTAGTATAGGGTAGGGTAGTGTAGTCTAGGGTATTATAGTGTAGTCTAGGGTAGGGTAGTGTAGTCTAGGGTAGGGTAGTGTAGTCTAGGGTAGGGTAGTGTAGTCTAGGGTAGGGTAGTGTAGTCTAGGGTAGTGTAGTGTAGTCTAGGGTAGGGTAGTATAGGGTAGTGTAGTGTAGTCTAGGGTAGGGTAGTGTAGTCTAGGGTAGGGTAGTATAGGGTAGTGTAGTGTAGTCTAGGGTAGGGTAGTGTAGTCTAGGGTAGGGTAGTGTAGTCTAGGGTAGGGTAGTCTAGGGTAGGGTAGTGTAGTCTAGGGTAGGGTAGTATAGGGTAGGGTAGTGTAGTCTAGGGTAGGGTGTAGTAGGGTAGGGTAGTGTAGTCTAGGGTAGGGTAGTGTAGTCTAGGGTAGGGTAGTATAGGGTAGGGTAGTGTAGTCTAGGGTAGGGTAGTGTAGTCTAGGGTAGGGTAGTGTAGTCTAGGGTAGGGTAGTATAGGGTAGTGTAGTCTAGGGTAGGGTAGTGTAGTCTAGGGTAGTATAGTGTAGTCTAGGGTAGGGTAGTGTAGGGTAGTGTAGGGTTGTGTAGGGTAGGGTAGTGTAGGGTTGTGTGTTGTAGTGTAGTGTAGTGTTGTGTTGTAGTGTAGTGTTGTGTTGTAGTGTTGTGTAGTGTAGGGTTGTGTGTTGTAGTGTAGGGTAGTGTAGGGTTGTGTAGTGTAGGGTAGTGTAGGGTTGTGTGTTGTAGTGTAGTGTAGTGTTGTGTTGTAGTGTAGTGTTGTGTGTGTAGGGTTGTGTGTGTGTAGTGTAGGGTAGTGTTGTGTTGTAGTGTAGTGTAGTGTAGGGTGTGTGTTGTAGTGTAGGGTAGTGTAGGGTTGTGTAGTTGTAGGGTAGTGTAGTGGTGTGTAGGGTAGTGTAGTGTAGGGTAGTGTAGGGTAGTGTAGGGTTGTGTGTTGTAGTGTAGTGTAGTGTTGTGTTGTAGTGTAGTGTTGTGTAGTGTAGGGTTGTGTGTTGTAGTGTAGTGTAGTGTTGTGTTGTAGTGTAGTGTTGTGTTGTAGTGTTGTGTAGTGTAGGGTTGTGTGTTGTAGTGTAGGGTAGTGTAGGGTTGTGTGTTGTAGTGTAGTGTAGTGGTGTGTAGGGTAGTGTAGTGTAGGGTAGTGTAGGGTTGTGTAGTGTAGGGTTGTGTGTTATAGTGTAGGGTAGTGTAGTGTACCGGGTGAAGGCACAGCCAATGCGCAGGTCCAGCTCCTGCCGAGCGTCTACGGACAGAGCCTCGTTACGGTTGGGCTCTCCCAGCTTGGTCATGGCCGCCCAGATGTCCGTGTCGGTGATGGAGCTGAACTTGGCTCGGTAGACGGTCTGCTCGCTGCCGTATGGACGGTTCATTACCGGCTCAATGGCATCCAGGACCTGGGAAAGTACAACAACAAGCATTAATAAACACTTTCTAACCTAGAGAGAGGGAGGGGCCAGCAGTGGAGAGGGTGTGGCCAGCAGTGGAGAGGGGTGGGTTCAGATCAGTAGTGGAGAGGGTGTGGCCAGTAGTGGAGAGGGTGGGTTCAGATTAGTAGTGGAGAGGGTGGGTTCAGATCAGTAGTGGAGAGGGTGGGTTCAGATCAGTAGTGGAGAGGGTGGGTTCAGATCAGTAGTGGAAAGGGTGGGTTCAGATTAGTAGTGGAGAGGGTGGGTTCAGATCAGTAGTGGAAAGGGTGGGATAGTGAGAATACAACATTGGGATTACCTCAAAGCAGATGTTCTCTCCCTCTTTGTCGCAGTCCAACCACAAAACCACGTAGTCACATCCCTTGGCTTCGACCTGGAGATAGATAGTGACAGAATGATTTTTTTAAAGGAGACCAATCAACTGATATAGAGAGGGGGGGTTGGAACAGCTAAATGAACGATTGACAGGAAAATGAACCTGTTCCCAAAGGTCAAAACCCTTCAGATGTGACTAGAGACACAGACGAACCTGTAGGAACTTGACCATGTTGAGTTTGGGGTTGGCCTCCTTCTTCTCCGTAGGGGCTTTAGTGAAGAGTTCAGCTGGGTCCACCTTGTCCCAGTTATTATACTTCCCTGGAGACAGAACAGGGACCGGAGTTATCAAGTTATCCAACCAATGGGCCCACAGATTTGGGACAGATTGAATCCAGTCAAAAGTGTAGGATTTAGCCTAAATCAAGAAAAAAATCCCACCTATGAAATCCAGACTCATGACATGCCCACACACTGACGTCATCTTAAAGCGCACGCTCTGGCCTGAGAAGGTGCCCATGTACTCGTGGACCGAACATGCTCCGTTGAGACCTTTGCGACTGGAGCAGCTGCCTGGGTTAAGAAGAGAGACGAGAGGAGTTAGCCTAGATTAGGGTGCCATTTGGGATGCACGCCCGGTCAACATTATAGGCTATATACACACTCCGAATCAACGGCTGAACATACAAAATACATCCTTCTATTCATTAGAAAAAAAGGAAATGACATTGGGCGTCTCACAAATGGCACCCTATTCCCTATATAGTGCACTGCTTTTGACTCGGGCCCATAGGAATCTGGTCAAAAGCAGTGCACTATATAGGGAGTAGGGTGCCATTTTGGACGCAAACCCTAGGCTACTTGACAAGGGTAGGTAAGGAGTGGGACTCTTCCCATCCATTTGAGACGACCCTTGTTAAAATACCTTTTGTGGAACCATCTGGCCTTCAGGTGACAACACGGGAAGAGGAAAAGCTACCTAGCTGCTTCCTTGGACAAACCAATCAAATGTTGTCCTATTAAAATGTCATGACTCACTGTTAATACAGATTCTAACTTTTTCGGGAGGTTATTTCACACACAAAAAAAAACTGAACCTAATAGGATGATTCAACTCTTATGGAAAAGGATTTCCAAGTGTATCAAGGCTAAACTATAGTGGAAACTCTTCTCGTCTTCCCTGTCATGGGGCTTGTGCTACCTGAGCTAAACGCTACGTAGTGACCAAGCTAAGTTAATGACATGCCTCTCTCAAGGCTGAATGCTAATGGGGTACACGCATGGTAAAGACCATAGTAATGAGAGGGACAGGGAGCCAGTGAATGAGTGACCCCCGCCCCCCCCTCTACCCACCCATAGCTGTGATGCTGAACGCCCTCCAGCCCCCCCTCTACCCACCCATAGCTGTGACGCTGAACGCCCTCCAGCCCCCCCTCCCCCCACCCATAGCTGTGACGCTGAACGCCTCCAGCCCCCCTCCCCCCACCCATAGCTGTGACGCTGACCGCCCTCCAGCCCCCCTCCCCCACCCATAGCTGTGACGCTGAACGCCCTCCAGCCCCCCCTCCCCCCACCCATAGCTGTGACGCTGACCGCCCTCCAGCCCCCACCACCCATAGCTGTGACGCTGACCCCCACCCCCACCCATACAATCCCAGATGCATAAATATGTCCCCGGTTCGAGACGATGGACATCAGCTCTGAGCGAACCAAAGGGTACCAATAGCCCCAAAGAGCAGCAGCAGCCGAGACAGAAAGCTACAGAATCCCACAGCAGCAGCCGAGAGAAAGCTACATAATCCCACAGCAGCAGCCGAGAGAAAGCTACAGAATCCCACAGCATAGCAGAGAGAAAGCTACAGAATCCCACAGCACAGCAGAGACAGAAAGCTACAGAATCCCACAGCAGCAGCCGAGAGAAAGCTACAGAATCCCACAGCATAGCAGAGAGAAAGCTACAGAATCCCACAGCACAGCAGAGACAGAAAGCTACAGAATCCCACAGCAGCAGCCGAGAGAAAGCTACAGAATCCCACAGCAGCAGCCGAGAGAAAGCTACAGAATCCCACAGCACAGCAGAGACAGAAAGCTACAGAATCCCACAGCACAGCAGAGACAGAAAGCTACAGAATCCCACAGCACAGCAGAGACAGAAAGCTACAGAATCCCACAGCACAGCAGAGACAGAAAGCTACAGAATCCCACAGCACAGCAGAGAGAAAGCTACAGAATCCCACAGCAGCAGCCGAGAGAAAGCTACATAATCCCACAGCAGCAGCCGAGAGAAAGCTACAGAATCCCACAGCATAGCAGAGAGAAAGCTACAGAATCCCACAGCACAGCAGAGACAGAAACAGACTCCAGAACCGGAAGCCAGAACTTCCAGAACTCAACATGCAACAGCTCCAGGTGAGATAGAAGTTTCTGTTGTTATTGATCTGTTTGTAAGTAGCCAGTGGTACTGTCCAGGGGATGCTTGATGAGGGGCTAGGGACTAGAGACAACTTTCACTATGAATGTTGAATGCTCTTGATTGCCATTGGCTATTCCTATGCAGTGGGGCTTCGGCTTTATGTAAAGACAGACTATGTGCTTTGATTGTGTATATTCCTCCTATAAAGTTGGAATTGCTATCAGGCTAGTTCTTATAGCAGAGTATGAGCTACTGACTGACCGGCTGAGGATTTTTTTTAATGGAAGGTCAAACCGTCAAATTAATTGTTTGTTTGAGTTTTCATTCGAATGGTTTTATGGTACAGGAGTTGAATGTAGCTAGGGATTTTCTGGCATTTGGACAAATTCCTTTTAAGAGTTTAAAGAGCTGGTTAAAAAAATACATTTCATTTAAGCTAAGGCTAGTTGTTGTATTTAGTTGCACAGATGTAATGTTCACTCCCTGGTGTTTTACTCAGCTTCAGCTGCCAGTAGCCTAATGACAGGACATTATGTAATTAAACCAGGGACAGTAAATCCCTGGGTTTAACAATGATATTCAACCCCATTGTGTTGTGTTTTCCGTGTTCGGCTCCAGCTCAACATTGATACTCAACGCTCTGTGTTTTCTCCCTTGGTGTGTTTTCCTACGCAGCTCCTGCGTCTGCTGCTCCTGCGCTTCCTGGGTCACTGCCTGTGTGCTTCCTGGGTCACTGCCTGTGTGCTTCCTGGGTCACTGCCTGTGTGCTTCCTGGGTCACTGCCTGTGTGTTCCCCTGGGTCACTGCCTGTGTGCTTCCTGGGTCACTGCCTGTGTGCTTCCTGGGTCACTGCCTGTGTGCTTCCTGGGTCACTGCCTGTGTGCTTCCTGGGTCACTGCCTGTGTGCTTCCTGGGTCACTGCCTGTGTGTTCCCCTGGGTCACTGCCTGTGTGCTTCCTGGGTCACTGCCTGTGTGTTCCCCTGGGTCACTGCCTGTGTGTTCCCCTGGGTCACTGCCTGTGTGTTCCCCTGGGTCACTGCCTGTGTGTTCCCCTGGGTCACTGCCTGTGTGCTTCCTGGGTCACTGCCTGTGTGCTTCCTGGGTCACTGCCTGTGTGTTCCCCTGGGTCACTGCCTGTGTGTTCCCCTGGGTCACTGCCTGTGTGCTTCCTGGGTCACTGCCTGTGTGCTTCCTGGGTCACTGCCTGTGTGCTTCCTGGGTCACTGCCTGTGTGCTTCCTGGGTCACTGCCTGTGTGCTTCCTGGGTCACTGCCTGTGTGCTTCCTGGGTCACTGCCTGTGTGCTTCCTGGGTCACTGCCTGTGTGCTTCCTGGGTCACTGCCTGTGTGTGCCCCTGGGTGGCCAGTGTGTGGACAAGAGCTTCTGCACTAGCAGCCTGGAGGAGTACCACGCACGGCTAGCAGCTAGCAGCCTGGAGGAGTACCACCCACAGCTAGCAGCCTGGAGGAGTACCACCCACAGCTAGCAGCCTGGAGGAGTCCCACCCACAGCTAGCAGCTAGCAGCCTGGAGGAGTACCACGCACGGCTAGCAGCCTGGAGGAGTACCACGCACGGCTAGCAGCCTGGAGGAGTACCACGCACAGCTAGCAGCCTGGAGGAGTACCACGCACAGCTAGCAGCCTGGAGGAGTACCACGCACGGCTAGCAGCCTGGAGGAGTACCACGCACGGCTAGCAGCCTGGAGGAGTACCACGCACAGCTAGCAGCCTGGAGGAGTACCACGCACGGCTAGTCAGCCTGGAGGAGTACCACGCACGGCTAGCAGCTAGCAGCCTGGAGGAGTACCACGCACAGCTAGCAGCCTGGAGGAGTACCACGCACGGCTAGTCAGCCTGGAGGAGTACCACGCACAGCTAGCAGCCTGGAGGAGTACCACGCACGGCTAGTCAGCCTGGAGGAGTACCACGCACGGCTAGCAGCCTGGAGGAGTACCACGCACGGCTAGCAGCCTGGAGGAGTACCACGCACGGCTAGTCAGCCTGGAGGAGTACCACGCACAGCTAGCAGCCTGGAGGAGTACCACGCATGGCTAGTCAGCCTGGAGGAGTACCACGCACGGCTAGCAGCCTGGAGGAGTACCACGCACGGCTAGCAGCCTGGAGGAGTACCACGCACGGCTAGTCAGCCTGGAGGAGTACCACGCACGGCTAGTCAGCCTGGAGGAGTACCACGCACGGCTAGTCAGCCTGGAGGAGTACCACGCACAGCTAGTCAGCCTGGAGGAGTACCACGCACGGCTAGCAGCCTGGAGGAGTACCACGCACGGCTAGCAGTCTGGAGGAGAACCACGCACGGCTAGCAGCCTGGAGGAGTACCACGCACGGCTAGTCAGCCTGGAGGAGTACCACGCACGGCTGCTGGAGTACCACGCACGGCTAGTCAGCCTGGAGGAGTACCACGCACGGCTAGCAGCCTGGAGGAGTACCACGCACGGCTAGTCAGCCTGGAGGAGTACCACGCACGGCTAGTCAGCCTGGAGGAGTACCACGCACGGCTAGCAGCCTGGAGGAGTACCACGCACGGCTAGTCAGCCTGGAGGAGTACCACGCACGGCTAGTCAGCCTGGAGGAGTACCACGCACGGCTAGTCAGCCTGGAGGAGTACCACGCACGGCTAGCAGCTAGCAGCCTGGAGGAGTACCACGCACGGCTAGCAGCCTGGAGGAGTACCACGCACGGCTAGCAGCCTGGAGGAGTACCACGCACGGCTAGCAGCTAGCAGCCTGGAGGAGTACCACGCACGGCTAGCAGCCTGGAGGAGTACCACGCACGGCTAGCAGCCTGGAGGAGTACCACGCACGGCTAGCAGCCTGGAGGAGTACCACGCACGGCTAGCAGCCTGGAGGAGTACCACGCACGGCTAGCAGCCTGGAGGAGTACCACGCACGGCTAGCAGCCTGGAGGAGTACCACGCACGGCTAGCAGCCTGGAGGAGTACCACGCATGGCTAGCAGCCTGGAGGAGTACCACGCACAGCTAGCAGCCTGGAGGAGTACCACGCACAGCTAGTCAGCCTGGAGGAGTACCACGCACGGCTAGCAGCCTGGAGGAGTACCACGCACGGCTAGCAGCTAGCAGCCTGGAGGAGTACCACGCACAGCTAGCAGCCTGGAGGAGTACCACGCACGGCTAGCAGCTAGCAGCCTGGAGGAGTACCACGCACGGCTAGTCAGCCTGGAGGAGTACCACGCACAGCTAGTCAGCCTGGAGGAGTACCACGCACAGCTAGCAGCCTGGAGGAGTACCACGCACAGCTAGTCAGCCTGGAGGAGTACTACGCACGGCTAGCAGCCTGGAGGAGTACCACGCACGGCTAGCAGCTAGCAGCCTGGAGGAGTACCACGCACGGCTAGCCGCCTGGAGGAGTACCACGCACAGCTAGCAGCCTGGAGGAGTACCACGCACGGCTAGCAGCTAGCAGCCTGGAGGAGTACCACGCACGCCTAGCAGCTAGCAGCCTGGAGGAGTACCACGCACAGCTAGCAGCTAGCAGCCTGGAGGAGTACCACGCACGGCTAGCAGCTAGCAGCCTGGAGGAGTACCACCCACAGCTAGCAGCCTGGAGGAGTACCACCCATAGCTAGCAGCCTGGAGGAGTCCCACCCACAGCTAGCAGCTAGCAGCCTGGAGGAGTACCACGCACAGCTAGCAGCCTGGAGGAGTACCACGCACGGCTAGCAGCTAGCAGCCTGGAGGAGTACCACGCACGGCTAGCAGCCTGGAGGAGTACCACGCACGGCTAGCAGCCTGGAGGAGTACCACGCACGGCTAGTCAGCCTGGAGGAGTACCACGCACGGCTAGCAGCCTGGAGGAGTACCACGCACGGCTAGCAGCTAGCAGCCTGGAGGAGTACCACGCACGGCTAGCAGCCTGGAGGAGTACCACGCACGGCTAGCAGCCTGGAGGAGTACCACGCACGGCTAGCAGCTAGCAGCCTGGAGGAGTACCACGCACGGCTAGCAGCCTGGAGGAGTACCACGCACGGCTAGCAGCTAGCAGCCTGGAGGAGTACCACCCACGGCTAGCAGCCTGGAGGAGTACCACGCACGGCTAGCAGCTAGCAGCCTGGAGGAGTACCACCCACGGCTAGCAGCCTGGAGGAGTACCACGCACGGCTAGCAGCTAGCAGCCTGGAGGAGTACCACGCACGGCTAGCAGCCTGGAGGAGTACCACGCACGGCTAGCAGCCTGGAGTACCACCACGCACGGCTAGCAGCCTGGAGGAGTACCACGCACGGCTAGCAGCCTGGAGGAGTACCACGCACGGCTAGCAGCTAGCAGCCTGGAGGAGTACCACGCACGGCTAGCAGCCTGGAGGAGTACCACGCACGGCTAGCAGCCTGGAGGAGTACCACGCACGGCTAGCAGCCTGGAGGAGTACCACGCACGGCTAGCAGCCTGGAGGAGTACCACGCACGGCTAGCAGCCTGGAGGAGTACCACGCACGGCTAGTCAGCCTGGAGGAGTACCACGCACGGCTAGTCAGCCTGGAGGAGTACCACGCACGGCTAGTCAGCCTGGAGGAGTACCACGCACGGCTAGCAGCCTGGAGGAGTACCACGCACGGCTAGCAGCCTGGAGGAGTACCACGCACGGCTAGCAGCCTGGAGGAGTACCACGCACGGCTAGCAGCCTGGAGGAGTACCACGCACGGCTAGCAGCCTGGAGGAGTACCACGCACGGCTAGCAGCCTGGAGAAGTACCACGCACGGCTAGCAGCTAGCAGCCTGGAGGAGTACCACGCACGGCTAGCAGCTAGCAGCCTGGAGGAGTACCACGCACGGCTAGTCAGCCTGGAGGAGTACCACGCACGGCTAGTCAGCCTGGAGGAGTACCACGCACGGCTAGCAGCCTGGAGGAGTACCACGCACGGCTAGCAGCCTGGAGGAGTACCACGCACAGCTAGTCAGCCTGGAGGAGTACCACGCACGGCTAGTCAGCCTGGAGGAGTACCACGCACAGCTAGCAGCCTGGAGGAGTACCACCCACAGCTAGCAGCCTGGAGGAGTACCACCCACAGCTAGCAGCCTGGAGGAGTACCACGCACGGCTAGCAGCTAGCAGCCTGGAGGAGTACCACGCACGGCTAGCAGCTAGTCAGCCTGGAGGAGTACCACGCACAGCTAGCAGCCTGGAGGAGTACCACGCACGGCTAGCAGCTAGCAGCCTGGAGGAGTACCACGCACGGCTAGCAGCTAGCAGCCTGGAGGAGTACCACGCAAGGCTAGCAGCCTGGAGGAGTACCACCCACAGCTAGCAGCCTGGAGGAGTACCACGCACAGCTAGTCAGCCTGGAGGAGTACCACGCACGGCTAGTCAGCCTGGAGGAGTACCACGCACGGCTAGTCAGCCTGGAGGAGTACCACGCACGGCTAGTCAGCCTGGAGGAGTACCACGCACGGCTAGCAGCCTGGAGGAGTACCACGCACGGCTAGTCAGCCTGGAGGAGTACCACGCACGGCTAGCAGCCTGGAGGAGTACCACGCACGGCTAGTCAGCCTGGAGGAGTACCACGCACGGCTAGCAGCCTGGAGGAGTACCACGCACGGCTAGTCAGCCTGGAGGAGTACCACGCACGGCTAGTCAGCCTGGAGGAGTACCACGCACGGCTAGTCAGCCTGGAGGAGTACCACGCACAGCTAGTCAGCCTGGAGGAGTACCACGCACGGCTAGTCAGCCTGGAGGAGTACCACGCACAGCTAGCAGCTAGCAGCCTGGAGGAGTACCACGCACAGCTAGTCAGCCTGGAAGAGTACCACGCACAGCTAGTCAGCCTGGAGGAGTACCACGCACAGCTAGCAGCCTGGAGGAGTACCACGCACGGCTAGTCAGCCTGGAGGAGTACCACGCACGGCTAGCAGCCTGGAGGAGTACCACGCACGGCTAGTCAGCCTGGAGGAGTACCACGCACGGCTAGTCAGCCTGGAGGAGTACCACGCACGGCTAGTCAGCCTGGAGGAGTACCACGCACGGCTAGCAGCCTGGAGGAGTACCACGCACGGCTAGCAGCCTGGAGGAGTACCACGCACGGCTAGTCAGCCTGGAGGAGTACCACGCACGGCTAGTCAGCCTGGAGGAGTACCACGCACGGCTAGCAGCCTGGAGGAGTACCACGCACGGCTAGTCAGCCTGGAGGAGTACCACGCACGGCTAGTCAGCCTGGAGGAGTACCACGCACGGCTAGTCAGCCTGGAGGAGTACCACGCACGGCTAGTCAGCCTGGAGGAGTACCACGCACGGCTAGTCAGCCTGGAGGAGTACCACGCACGGCTAGTCAGCCTGGAGGAGTACCACGCACGGCTAGTCAGCCTGGAGGAGTACCACGCACGGCTAGCAGCTAGCAGCCTGGAGGAGTACCACGCACGGCTAGCAGCTAGCAGCCTGGAGGAGTACCACGCACGGCTAGCAGCCTGGAGGAGTACCACGCACGGCTAGCAGCCTGGAGGAGTACCACGCACGGCTAGCAGCTAGCAGCCTGGAGGAGTACCACGCACGGCTAGCAGCCTGGAGGAGTACCACGCACGGCTAGCAGCCTGGAGGAGTACCACGCACGGCTAGCAGCCTGGAGGAGTACCACGCACGGCTAGCAGCCTGGAGGAGTACCACGCACGGCTAGCAGCCTGGAGGAGTACCACGCACGGCTAGCAGCCTGGAGGAGTACCACGCATGGCTAGCAGCCTGGAGGAGTACCACGCACAGCTAGCAGCCTGGAGGAGTACCACGCACAGCTAGTCAGCCTGGAGGAGTACCACGCACGGCTTGCAGCCTGGAGGAGTACCACGCACGGCTAGCAGCTAGCAGCCTGGAGGAGTACCACGCACAGCTAGCAGCCTGGAGGAGTACCACGCACGGCTAGCAGCTAGCAGCCTGGAGGAGTACCACGCACGGCTAGTCAGCCTGGAGGAGTACCACGCACAGCTAGTCAGCCTGGAGGAGTACCACGCACAGCTAGCAGCCTGGAGGAGTACCACGCACAGCTAGTCAGCCTGGAGGAGTACCACGCACGGCTAGCAGCCTGGAGGAGTACCACGCACGGCTAGCAGCTAGCAGCCTGGAGGAGTACCACGCACGGCTAGCCGCCTGGAGGAGTACCACGCACAGCTAGCAGCCTGGAGGAGTACCACGCACGGCTAGCAGCTAGCAGCCTGGAGGAGTACCACGCACGCCTAGCAGCTAGCAGCCTGGAGGAGTACCACGCACAGCTAGCAGCTAGCAGCCTGGAGGAGTACCACGCACGGCTAGCAGCTAGCAGCCTGGAGGAGTACCACCCACAGCTAGCAGCCTGGAGGAGTACCACCCATAGCTAGCAGCCTGGAGGAGTCCCACCCACAGCTAGCAGCTAGCAGCCTGGAGGAGTACCACGCACAGCTAGCAGCCTGGAGGAGTACCACGCACGGCTAGCAGCTAGCAGCCTGGAGGAGTACCACGCACGGCTAGCAGCCTGGAGGAGTACCACGCACGGCTAGCAGCCTGGAGGAGTACCACGCACGGCTAGTCAGCCTGGAGGAGTACCACGCACGGCTAGCAGCCTGGAGGAGTACCACGCACGGCTAGCAGCTAGCAGCCTGGAGGAGTACCACGCACGGCTAGCAGCCTGGAGGAGTACCACGCACGGCTAGCAGCCTGGAGGAGTACCACGCACGGCTAGCAGCTAGCAGCCTGGAGGAGTACCACGCACGGCTAGCAGCCTGGAGGAGTACCACGCACGGCTAGCAGCTAGCAGCCTGGAGGAGTACCACCCACGGCTAGCAGCCTGGAGGAGTACCACGCACGGCTAGCAGCTAGCAGCCTGGAGGAGTACCACCCACGGCTAGCAGCCTGGAGGAGTACCACGCACGGCTAGCAGCTAGCAGCCTGGAGGAGTACCACGCACGGCTAGCAGCCTGGAGGAGTACCACGCACGGCTAGCAGCCTGGAGTACCACCACGCACGGCTAGCAGCCTGGAGGAGTACCACGCACGGCTAGCAGCCTGGAGGAGTACCACGCACGGCTAGCAGCTAGCAGCCTGGAGGAGTACCACGCACGGCTAGCAGCCTGGAGGAGTACCACGCACAGCTAGCAGCTAGCAGCCTGGATGAGTACCACGCACGGCTAGCAGCCTGGAGGAGTACCACGCACGGCTAGCAGCCTGGAGGAGTACCACGCACGGCTAGCAGCCTGGAGGAGTACCACGCACGGCTAGTCAGCCTGGAGGAGTACCACGCACGGCTAGTCAGCCTGGAGGAGTACCACGCACGGCTAGTCAGCCTGGAGGAGTACCACGCACGGCTAGCAGCCTGGAGGAGTACCACGCACGGCTAGCAGCCTGGAGGAGTACCACGCACGGCTAGCAGCCTGGAGGAGTACCACGCACGGCTAGCAGCCTGGAGGAGTACCACGCACGGCTAGCAGCCTGGAGGAGTACCACGCACGGCTAGCAGCCTGGAGGAGTACCACGCACGGCTAGCAGCCTGGAGGAGTACCACGCACGGCTAGCAGCTAGCAGCCTGGAGGAGTACCACGCACGGCTAGCAGCTAGCAGCCTGGAGGAGTACCACGCACGGCTAGTCAGCCTGGAGGAGTACCACGCACGGCTAGCAGCCTGGAGGAGTACCACGCACGGCTAGCAGCCTGGAGGAGTACCACGCACAGCTAGTCAGCCTGGAGGAGTACCACGCACGGCTAGTCAGCCTGGAGGAGTACCACGCACAGCTAGCAGCCTGGAGGAGTACCACCCACAGCTAGCAGCCTGGAGGAGTACCACCCACAGCTAGCAGCCTGGAGGAGTACCACGCACGGCTAGCAGCTAGCAGCCTGGAGGAGTACCACGCACGGCTAGCAGCTAGTCAGCCTGGAGGAGTACCACGCACAGCTAGCAGCCTGGAGGAGTACCACGCACGGCTAGCAGCTAGCAGCCTGGAGGAGTACCACGCACGGCTAGCAGCTAGCAGCCTGGAGGAGTACCACGCAAGGCTAGCAGCCTGGAGAAGTACCACCCACAGCTAGCAGCCTGGAGGAGTACCACGCACGGCTAGTCAGCCTGGAGGAGTACCACGCACGGCTAGTCAGCCTGGAGGAGTACCACGCACGGCTAGTCAGCCTGGAGGAGTACCACGCACGGCTAGCAGCCTGGAGGAGTACCACGCACGGCTAGTCAGCCTGGAGGAGTACCACGCACGGCTAGCAGCCTGGAGGAGTACCACGCACGGCTAGTCAGCCTGGAGGAGTACCACGCACGGCTAGCAGCCTGGAGGAGTACCACGCACGGCTAGTCAGCCTGGAGGAGTACCACGCACGGCTAGTCAGCCTGGAGGAGTACCACGCACGGCTAGTCAGCCTGGAGTAGTACCACGCACAGCTAGTCAGCCTGGAGGAGTACCACGCACGGCTAGTCAGCCTGGAGGAGTACCACGCACAGCTAGCAGCTAGCAGCCTGGAGGAGTACCACGCACAGCTAGTCAGCCTGGAAGAGTACCACGCACAGCTAGTCAGCCTGGAGGAGTACCACGCACAGCTAGCAGCCTGGAGGAGTACCACGCACGGCTAGTCAGCCTGGAGGAGTACCACGCACGGCTAGCAGCCTGGAGGAGTACCACGCACGGCTAGTCAGCCTGGAGGAGTACCACGCACGGCTAGTCAGCCTTGAGGAGTACCACGCACGGCTAGTCAGCCTGGAGGAGTACCACGCACGGCTAGCAGCCTGGAGGAGTACCACGCACGGCTAGCAGCCTGGAGGAGTACCACGCACGGCTAGTCAGCCTGGAGGAGTACCACGCACGGCTAGTCAGCCTGGAGGAGTACCACGCACGGCTAGCAGCCTGGAGGAGTACCACGCACAGCTAGTCAGCCTGGAGGAGTACCACGCACAGCTAGCAGCCTGGAGGAGTACCACGCACGGCTAGTCAGCCTGGAGGAGTACCACGCACGGCTAGTCAGCCTGGAGGAGTACCACGCACAGCTAGTCAGCCTGGAGGAGTACCACGCACGGCTAGTCAGCCTGGAGGAGTACCACGCACGGCTAGCAGCCTGGAGGAGTACCACGCACGGCTAGTCAGCCTGGAGGAGTACCACGCACGGCTAGTCAGCCTGGAGGAGTACCACGCACGGCTAGCAGCCTGGAGGAATACCACGCACGGCTAGCAGCCTGGAGGTGTACCACGCACGGCTAGTCAGCCTGGAGGAGTACCACGCACGGCTAGCAGCCTGGAGGAGTACCACGCACGGCTAGTCAGCCTGGAGGAGTACCACGCACGGCTAGTCAGCCTGGAGGAGTACCACGCACGGCTAGCAGCCTGGAGGAGTACCACGCACGGCTAGCAGCCTGGAGGAGTACCACGCACGGCTAGTCAGCCTGGAGGAGTACCACGCACGGCTAGCAGCCTGGAGGAGTACCACGCACGGCTAGCAGCCTGGAGGAGTACCACGCACGGCTAGTCAGCCTGGAGGAGTACCACGCACGGCTAGTCAGCCTGGAGGAGTACCACGCACGGCTAGCAGCTAGCAGCCTGGAGGAGTACCACACACGGCTAGTCAGCCTGGAGGAGTACCACGCACAGCTAGTCAGCCTGGAGGAGTACCACGCACAGCTAGTCAGCCTGGAGGAGTACCACGCACGGCTAGTCAGCCTGGAGGAGTACCACGCACGGCTAGTCAGCCTGGAGGAGTACCACGCACGGCTAGTCAGCCTGGAGGAGTACCACGCACGGCTAGTCAGCCTGGAGGAGTACCACGCACGGCTAGTCAGCCTGGAGGAGTACCACGCACGGCTAGTCAGCCTGGAGGAGTACCACGCACGGCTAGTCAGCCTGGAGGAGTACCACGCACAGCTAGTCAGCCTGGAGGAGTACCACGCACAGCTAGCAGCCTGGAGGAGTACCACGCACGGCTAGCAGCTAGCAGCCTGGAGGAGTACCACGCACGGCTAGTCAGCCTGGAGGAGTACCACGCACAGCTAGTCAGCCTGGAGGAGTACCACGCACAGCTAGTCAGCCTGGAGGAGTACCACGCACAGCTAGCAGCCTGGAGGAGTACCACGCACAGCTAGCAGCCTGGAGGAGTACCACGCACAGCTAGCAGCCTGGAGGAGTACCACGCACAGCTAGCAGCCTGGAGGAGTACCACGCACGGCTAGCAGCTAGCAGCCTGGAGGAGTACCACGCACGGCTAGCAGCCTGGAGGAGTACCACGCACGGCTAGCAGCCTGGAGGAGTACCACGCACGGCTAGTCAGCCTGGAGGAGTACCACGCACGGCTAGTCAGCCTGGAGGAGTACCACGCACGGCTAGTCAGCCTGGAGGAGTACCACGCACGGCTAGTCAGCCTGGAGGAGTACCACGCACGGCTAGCAGCCTGGAGGAGTACCACGCACAGCTAGTCAGCCTGGAGGAGTACCACGCACGGCTAGTCAGCCTGGAGGAGTACCACGCACGGCTAGCAGCCTGGAGGAGTACCACGCACGGCTAGCAGCCTGGAGGAGTACCACGCACAGCTAGTCAGCCTGGAGGAGTACCACGCACGGCTAGTCAGCCTGGAGGAGTACCACGCACGGCTAGCAGCCTGGAGGAGTACCACCCACAGCTAGCAGCCTGGAGGAGTACCACGCACGGCTAGCAGCCTGGAGGAGTACCACGCACGGCTAGCAGCTAGCAGCCTGGAGGAGTACCACGCACGGCTAGCAGCCTGGAGGAGTACCACGCACGGCTAGCAGCCTGGAGGAGTACCACACACAGCTAGCAGCCTGGAGGAGTACCACGCACAGCTAGCAGCCTGGAGGAGTACCACGCACAGCTAGTCAGCCTGCCCAACCGCCTCAACGAACGCAGTGTAGCCGCCTGGACCTACGTGTGAGTACCTTTACCAGATGGATGGATTGGAAGGAATGTATTACACTATTAAAATCCATGTACAGCCACACACTTATGAGTGCTAATCACCATTGCAGCCTTGCTTACTAGGCTTCTGAGACTGTGTGCAATGCATGTTTCCTTTCTAGGATATAAAATGTATGTATTTTTTCAAGGAAGTATTTTGTGACTTTTGGTTCTGAGTCTGATTATCTTGTTTTCTCTTCCTCCTTCTAGACAAAACATCGACTTGAACCGGGTTCCTCAGGTCCTGTATGAAGCCAACTGCCTTGAAAGCCACTCCTGTAAGGGTTTGGACAGCACCCCCAGCCTGGAGACAATCCCCATCACCCTCAGGATGCCCGTGTTGAGGAAAACCCCCCACTGTGCCTCCTTCTCCCTGGAGTTCGAGCCCATCAATATAGCCTGTATATGCGCCACTTCCAGACAAAGCTGATTTCGAACTGCTCGATTGTAAATTAAAGTATTTATTTATTTTGGTTATAAATGTTGAGGCTATAAATGAGATTTAATGTGTGTTTCGAATGTTTTTTTTGACATAAGGGTAAAGATGTATTATTATTGTTATTATTGACATCACTCAGTCTAAGTTCAAACTCATGTTAGTTGTTTGCTATGACATTGAAAATATCTTGGTCATTGGTCAAGAATAAATCAAATGTTCACTTACCATCTGCTTAAAGCTTAAAACAGTAAATAAACTCATTTTACAGCACAAAACAACGTGTTTCTCTGTTGCTTTACATGGAGTTAATCATATTAGATATGGAATTACTCACAAGGTGAAAGATAACTAACTACTTCTGCTGGCTTTTCCCTGATAAATGGCTGTTGATTCCTAGCTTGCTAGGTGTTTACAATAAGGAAGTTAGCTAGCTAACTAGTTGCTTTAACATAGTAAGCATTAGAGATCACTTACCTTTAGATAGGATTTTGGCAATTGACTGAGCTAACGACGGCTTCTCCGCTACCATCAAAACTGTCTTCATGACTGGAAACTGCACAGCGACACTAGCTAGCCGGCTGAGAACAAATAGCTGCTATTTACAAAATGTAAATAACAATATTCTATTTAGATGTAATTACAATAATGGAACTCGTGAATACAAGTTATAAGAAGCATAAATGCCATGGAAAAGCTAATTATCAAGTTAGTGGCTGGCACAAAAGAAACACAATGCCGCCATGACAGTTTCTAGATGCTCTTCCAGGTGAAAGTGTAACGTGACCGGAAGTAGATCCGAAATATTGGTGAATTGAGTATCGGCACAGAGAGAATTTGGTATCGGCTTTGGTATCGGTCTGCAGAGCTGCCAGCTCTCACGCATTTGACACTATTCTCACGCTCACACGGCTTATATCTCACGCTTTGAAAATTACTGTTTTTATTTTTCTAATTAGTCCATTGTATAGTCAGTGCGTTAACTTTTCAACTGTACTCCAAATCGTTTCGAATTCAGAGCATCTGCGACTGCAATTTAACATCATGAGCGGAACCTCTATCATTGCGCCTGGCTTGCCACAGCACTGTGAACCCCCGTCACATTGAAGCATATGATTGGTCTAGTTATGTAAGGGATCAAGAGGATTGGATGCATTTTCTTAAAGAAACGCCCCTCAAAATTAGAGTGGCGCTGAATGGAGAGCGAGAACGTTCTCCGCTGAGTTTATAAAACTGTAAAAAGAGCCGCATGGTAGCGCTGTTTTATGTACAAAGTTATCAGCAAAATGAGGTTGCTGTTACACCCGTCCCTATTGCAGAATGCAGCCTTTTGACAGCAAGTACTAAAATCGATTTAATCCACGCTTGCATTAGTCCCCTCGTTTGGTGATTGGAATGTAGGTTGTGACAACGAAAAAGCAGCAGAGCCCTAAATACAGTATGTTGCGGGAAAAGTTTGGTAGGGTGACCTGATTTGTAACTATGAAAATAATTTTGTCGAACAGATTGTGAACCCAAAAGTGTACTTTTTTGATTCTAGAGGGGGAACAAAACATCGGGGAAAAAATGTGGTTAGTTGGGGCAAATTTATGCCATCTTTCTTCAGGAGATTTAATCTATTTTCTTTATTTAGTCTGATCAGTGGAACAATTCTCATTCTTAACAATGGGCTAAAACATAGAGTAATTATATGCAAGAACACTACAGTTATTCCCCACACTTATTTTATATTCCACTTCTTCACAATTTTTCCAGTGTTATCACATATTGAAATCTGATATGCCTACTTGTGTCTTTGAAAATGAATGATATGAGGCTATGTATTTTTTCAGCCATTCATGGACAGTTTTGAATAAGTCATACAAATAAGCATTGGATATTAAATGCTCCAGGAATCAAATATAATTTTTGACATTTTAGTATTTTGCACATGCTAGGGAGAGATGGTAGGGGGACTCACAGCTCATAAACACATCATATTCTGTCTATGTAGAGTAAGATAATAGCAAGGATCTTCAACTGGCAGGCATAAACTACCTGAATATTGATATTCATTAGATTTTCATAAAGGTTGGGTGATTTTGAGAAATGAGTTGAACATTTTCAAACACCCAGCACTTGGGAAACTCAGGTGTGGCCAACGAAAAAGCAGTTTATCGACAAGGAGACTGCGATATATGATTTGGTTACCCACTGCCATCAACCATTAATATAAGTATTTCCCGTGGTGTAGTGGTAACACTCCCCGGCACGTGTCACATACAACTTTCCACCTGAGAACAGGGGTCAATCCCTGCTTCCAACCTTCCCACTGTTTCTCCCATTTGCTTGTCTCCCTATCACATTTAATTACAGCCTGAATAAAGTGTCAAACCACCGGAAAAAGATGTTAAAAACCATATTAGCATACTTTAAATTTCATCCCCCCCCCCCAAAATCTCAAAGTAACAAAGTCGTCGAATTTTGAGTGTTCATTTAATTTTCAAAGCATCCTGAATACAATAAATAAATAAAATCCACCCTGGTCATATGCCTAAGCCATGTCAAAATACATAGAATTGCAGGAAATTAGCTTTAAAATAGTAACATTTTCCTGGGGGGAGGACCCCCCCGTTTAGGGGTTGTGCCAGGAGGCAATGAAATTCACATAGCAAATCTCACTCCAAGCTTTCTTCAAAAGTTGGCAGCCCTGGGTCTATGTTTCGTATGGAGATTGTTTAGGAAAGCTTTCTTTGCCATCTCTGGTAAGTATGTACTGTGTTATAAAAGCTCATACAGTGGTAACTAAAAGGAACAATGAGGTAAGCTACTTTGATCAATCATTTGCTATTAACGCAAAGGAGACTGTTGACACTTTAAACACGTTCCTAAAAAAAAAAAATCCATAGGCTGGTAAAGTGTAGGACTCTACTGTGGTCCTCTGTAGCTCAGCTGGTAGAGCACGGCGCTTGTAACGCCAAGGTAGTGGGTTCGATCCCCGGGACCACCCATACATAAAAAATTTATGCACGCATGACCGTAAGTCGCTTTGGATAAAAGCGTCTGCTAAATGGCATATTATAATTATTACTACTGTAAATGGTACTGTGTAGAACTCTACTGTAAATGGGGTACTGTGTAGGACTCTACTGTAAATGGGGTACTGTGTAGGACTCTACTGTAAATGGGGTACTGTGTAGGACTCTACTGTAAATGGGGTACTGTGTAGGACTCTACTGTAAATGGGGTACTGTGTAGGACTCTACTGTAAATGGGGTACTGTGTAGGACTCTACTGTAAATGGGGTACTGTGTAGGACTCTACTGTAAATGGGGTACTTTCATTCTCTGTTTCATTCTCTCTATGCAATAAAACATATTCTCTCACGCACACATGAGCACTATGGACTGGAAGAGAGTATTCAGGATATTGTGGCCGCTACACAGACGCACGCACGCACACACTCACACACACACACACACACACAAGAACAAGAACAGTAATTACTCTGTTTTAGCCCATTGTTAAGAATGAGAACTGTTCCACTGATCAGACTAAATAAAGAAAATAGATAAAATCTCCTGAAGAGAATATGACATGAATTTGCCCCAACTAACCACATTATCTTTTGATGTTTTGTTCAACACTGAGCAAGCAGGAAAAGAGGGGAAACAGTTGACATCATATGGATATGTAACGATCCCGGCAGTCTGAGTCGGGTCCTGTCTGTGGACTAGTTTTTATGTTCGTTATCTCCAGTTTCCCGAGGGTTCTGGAACGCTCCGGGGAGCTCTCTTGATTTCCGCACCTGCATCCCATCAGCAATCTGCACACCTGGTCCTGATCATCACCCTTCTTAGGCTCTGGCCTAACATCCATTCCCTGCCGGATCGTTAGCCATGAACAGTAGGTTTACCAGAGTATCAGTCTTAGAGCCTAGCGTTAGTTTTGTTGTTTTTGCACCTTGTTGGTTTGTTGCTTACTTACCCCGTTTTGTTCCATCTGCAGTCACCCGTCCGGAACCTTCATCCAACCTCTGCCTGGTGGTCGGCGGCTGCCGACTCCAGGATGGGATCAACCACTGCACCCCCAACAACTAATCAACGCCGCCCGCTCTGTTCCCTGGATTATTCAGCATCACTCTTGAATTTGTAAATAAACACTCACCTTCGTTTCAACTTACCTTGTCCTGGTCTGCTTCTGGGTTCTGGCTTAGCAACTCGTGACAGAACGATCCGGCCAGTAATGAACCCAGCGGACCTGGACTCTGTTCGCCATGCCATTACCCAGCAGGAGAAGATGTTGGGCCATCATAGCACGGTACTACAGGAGATCGCGTTGTCAGTTCGGAACCTTTCTACCGGTCTGACGGAGGTCCAGAACCAACGCAAGTGTCCGGTGGAGGATCCACTACCGGTTTCACCCATCTCGCCTGCCGCTTCTGAAGCTGTGTCCTTCCGTGAGCCCAAGGTTCCGACGCCGGATAAATATGAGGGGGAGCTGGGAAGATGCCGTTCCTTCCTTATGCAGTGTGGATTAGTGTTCGATCTGCAGCCCTACTCTTATGCCACGGACAAGGCTAGGATAGCCTTTGTGATTGAGTTGCTGCGTGGTCGAGCGCTGGAGTGGGCTTCAGCCGTTTGGGAACGACAGGATCCCTGCATGGCTTCATACCAGGGGTTCACGGCCGAGATGAGGAAGCTCTTCGACCATTCCGTCCGAGGGAGGGACGCAGCTAGGCGCCTGTTTTCGCTTCGCCAAGGAACTCGCAGCGTGGCCGACTTCGTGATCGAGTTCAAGACGTTGGCTGTGGAGAGTGGGTGGAATGAGGAGGCTCTGCAAGCGGCCTTTTACCAGGGTCTGTCGGAGCAGCTCAAGGATGAGTTGATCTACTATCCGGAGCCTAGTGACCTGGACAGCTTGGTAGCCTTGTCTATTCGGGTGGATAATCGAGTCCGAGAGCGAAGGAGGGAGAAGCAATGGGTTCCGTCCAACCGATCAGCTTCTCAGGTTCCAGTCGGGTCGTCAAACTGCGCGGCTCGCTAAAGTTGGGAGGACTTTTAGCGAGCCAGTTTCGACCTCTCAATACCTCTGTCAGACCCCGTTTCCCGGCTACCCTTATGAACAGGAATCAGAGCTTAGCGATTAACGCTTTTATCGATTCAGGTGCCGATGGAAGCTTTCTAGATGCCGAGTTGGTGGAACAGCTGGGGCTTTCCAAGGAGCAATTGCCGGAAGCCATTGAAGCTACCACTCTGGACGGCAGTAGTCTGGCACGTATCACGATGAGGACTGAACCGGTTAAGATGCGGTTGTCGGGGAATCATTCTGAGATGATTTCATTCTTCATTCTGCCGTCTTCCCATGTTCCTCTGGTCCTTGGATACCCCTGGCTGAAGGAACACAATCCCACGTTCGATTGGGTGACGGGCAAGGTAACGAGTTGGAGCCTTGATTGTCATGCTAACTGTCTCAAGACTGCCTGCCCCCATTCGGTTCCCAGTCAGGTGATTGAGGCTAAACCCCCAGATTTGTCCCTGGTTCCCGAGACATATCACGATTTGGGGAAAGTTTTCAGTAAGCAGAAGGCTCTGTCACTCCCTCCCCACCGACCATATGATTGTGCCATCAACCTGTTCCCTGGAGCTGTCTACCCCAAGGGAAGGTTATACAGTATCTCCCGACCTGAACGTGAGGCTTTGGAGACCTACATCAAGGAGTCCCTAGCTGCTGGTCTCGTTCGTCCTCGTCATCACCCCCTGGGGGCAGGATTCTTCTTTGTGGGTAAGAAGGATGGCTCTCTTCGACCGTGTATTGATTATCGGGGGTTGAATGACATCACGGTCAAGAACAAGTATCCCCTGCCCTTGATGAGTTCTGCCTTCGACTCCTTACAGGGTGCTACGGTGTTCACCAAGCTAGACCCTACGCAATGCGTATCACATGGTCCGGATCAGAGAGGGGGACGAGTGGTTGACGGGTTTCAATACACCGATGGGTCACTCGAGTATCAGGTGATGCCGTTTGGACTGACCAATGCTCCAGCGGTATTCCAGAGTATGGTGAACGACGTCCTGAGAGATATGATCGGTCTCTTTGTGTTTGTTTACCTGGATGACATTCTGATCTTCTCGAAGGAACCTTCCGACCACGTCCAGCATGTCCGGCAGGTTCTGCAGCGATTGTTGGAGAATCGCCTGTTCGTGAAGGCCGAGAAGTGCGAGTTTCACGCCCACACGACATCCTTTCTCGGGTACATCATCTCCAGGGGAGAGATTAGGATGGACCAGGAGAAGGTTAGAGCGGTTCTGGAATGGGCCCAGCCCGGTACGAGATTGCAGCTCCAGAGATTTTTGGGGTTTGCGAATTTCTACCGCAGATTCATCCGGGATTACAGCCGTGTGGCCGCTCCGTTAACTGCCTTGACTTCCAGTATCAGGACCTTCAAGTGGAATCCGGAGGCGGATCGAGCGTTTCTGGATTTGAAGAGGCGATTCACCAACGCACCGATTCTCTCTCAACCGGACACGGCCCGTCAGTTCGTCGTTGAAGTGGACGCGTCTGATGTGGGAGTTGGCGCCATCCTGTCGCAGCGATGCTCCACGGACAGTAAACTCCATCCCTGCGCCTACTACTCTCGTCGCCTTTCGCCTGCGGAGAGGAATTACGATGTGGGTAACCGGGAGATTCTCGCGGTGAAACTTGCCTTGGAGGAGTGGCGCCACTGGTTGGAGGGGGCGGAGCAACCGTTTATTGTCTGGACTGACCACAAGAATCTTGCTTACGTGCAATCGGCTAAACGTCTCAACTCCCGTCAGGCCAGGTGGGCGTTGTTTTTCGGACGATTCAAGTTTTCCCTGACGTTCCGACCTGGATCTAAGAACGGCAAGGCGGACGCCTTGTCCCGGATGTTCTCCAAGACGGAGGAGAGTGGGTCCAAGACCGAGACAATTCTCCCCGGAACTGCGTCGTGGGAGCAGTTATGTGGAAGATTGAGGAGGAGGTGCTGGCGGCCCTTCGGACTCAGCCCGGTCCCGGTAACGGTCCACCCGGTCGGTTGTTTGTGCCTGAGTCGGTTCGTCCTGCTGTCCTCAAATGGTCCCACGCCAGCAAGATGGCTTGTCACCCTGGCGTGGCTCGGACAATGGCGTTTCTTCGCAGACGTTTTTGGTGGCCTGCCATGGCCGAGGATACTCGGGGTTATGTTGCTGCCTGTCCAGTGTGTGCGCAGAATAAGAGTACCAATCGGCCCAGCTCTGGACTACTTCACCCCCTTCCTATTCCCCGGCGACCATGGTCGCATCTGGCCCTGGACTTTGTCACTGGGTTGCCCGCTTCTGAGGGGAACACGGTCGTTCTGACTATCGTGGACAGATTCAGCAAGTTCGCCCACTTTGTGCCAATTGCCAAGCTTCCCTCTGCCTCGGAGACGTCCGAGATCCTGGTTAGGGAGGTTTTCAGGGTCCACGGGTTGCCCAGTGATATCGTTTCCGACCGTGGCCCTCAGTTTACCTCTGCTGTCTGGAAGTCCTTCTGTTTGGCCATTGGAGCTACAGTCAGTCTCACATCTGGTTTTCACCCCCAATCTAATGGTCAGGCGGAGAGAGCCAACCAGAAGATGGAATCCACGCTACGCTGCCTGGCCTCTTCCAACCCCACCTCCTGGGTCTCTCAGTTGCCTTGGGTTGAGTATGCCCACAATACTCTCCCTACATCTGCCACTGGGATGTCTCCCTTCCAGTGCCTGTATGGCTACCAACCTCCCTTGTTCCCTTCTCAGGAGAAGGAGCTCTCAGTGCCTTCTGTTCAGGTCCATATTCGTCGTTGCCACCGGACCTGGCATCGGGCCAGAAAAGCACTCCTTAGAGTTTCGGACCGGTATCAGCTCCAGGCGAATCGTCGCCGGATCCCCGCTCCCACCTACACCATCGGAGATAGGGTCTGGTTGGCCACACGGGATCTTCCTTTACGGACTGAGTCTAGGAAGTTGTTACCGAAGTTCATTGGTCCGTTTGTGGTGGAGAAGGTGATCAATCCCGGTGGCAGTTCGACTCAAACTCCCGAGGACGCTCAGAGTCCATCCCACCTTTCATGTCTCCTGCCTCAAGCCTGTTTTTCTCAGTCCTCTGTTGCCTCCTCCGCCTCCTCCTCCTCCTCCTCGGATGATCGGAGGTGGTCCTGCCTACACGGTGCGTCGCATCATGGATTCCAGACGGCGGGGCCGGGGTTTCCAGTATCTCGTGGACTGGGAGGGGTATGGTCCTGAAGAGAGGAGTTGGATTCCGCGGCGACAGGTCCTAGATGCTGACCTCATCAGTGACTTCTACCGCCTCCATCCTGGCGCTCCGGGGAGTCCGCCCGGTGGCGTTCGTCGGAGGGGGGGTACTGTAACGATCCCGGCAGTCTGAGTCGGGTCCTGTCTGTGGACTAGTTTTTATGTTCGTTATCTCCAGTTTCCCGAGGGTTCTGGAACGCTCCGGGGAGCTCTCTTGATTTCCGCACCTGCATCCCATCAGCAATCTGCACACCTGGTCCTGATCATCACCCTTCTTAGGCTCTGGCCTAACATCCATTCCCTGCCGGATCGTTAGCCATGAACAGTAGGTTTACCAGAGTATCAGTCTTAGAGCCTAGCGTTAGTTTTGTTGTTTTTGCACCTTGTTGGTTTGTTGCTTACTTACCCCCCGTTTTGTTCCATCTGCAGTCACCCGTCCGGAACCTTCATCCAACCTCTGCCTGGTGGTGGCGGCTGCCGACCCAGGATGGGATCAACCACTGCACCCCCAACAACTAATCAACGCCGCCCGCTCTGTTCCCTGGATTATTCAGCATCACTCTTGAATTTGTAAATAAACACTCACCTTCGTTTCAACTTACCTTGTCCTGGTCTGCTTCTGGGTTCTGGCTTAGCAACTCGTGACAGGATAACTGGCAGGAATACCGTTTTATTTCTCTAAAATAAATTGCGTATTAAAATACATGAACAGTAAAATGAAGAAATTTATTTAGGCTTTATTTTTGATGAGCCTCTTGACACTGGTTGAAATTACATTGAACCAACATGGAATAGACATTGAATTGACGTCTGTGCCCAGTGGGTAATGATTGAAACACAAGACAAAATTACAAAACATTATGTTCATCCAGAGGTAGTTTCTACCAGACAAAAAGGGTACTACGTCACAGCAGCCTAGCCTAGCGGCAGACAGACAGAGAGACCAGGGACCAGAGGATAAGTGGCATCTATTGTGATAGACATTTAGTGGTGCATAATGAATCAATAATGATATGTTGAATGGATGGGTTGGTGGGTTAGTGGGTGAATTAATGATTGAAATGAATGAAAAAATGCTAATGATTCAGGATGTAGGCCTACCAGAAAATGGTTGGAAACATATTCTATTCTGTGTCAGCACAGTGGGGAGCTGTAAAGTAGAGAGTGGAAAAGTTCAAACCACAATAAGGACCACTTAATCAACCACTGTTAGAGCCGATTTGGGCATATTTTGTATAAAAGACTGAACATACTGAGCTCCATGTACATTTGTGTAAATATATTAAATATTAATGTATATGATGAAATATTAGGTACGTACCTTTATGATTTATTTACCGGATTGAGATATATTCATTTGTTATTAGTGTAACTCAGTTTTTGGCCCCCCCTCTTGCCCATTCATTGTACTGTGTTAATTGTGTTAGTATAAAGGCAGGAAGTTGGGCCTTCGGGGGGAGGAGTCCTTGCTAGATGCGGGAGCGGTATAGTTTTTTGACCATATAGACATACAGACAGACAGGTCATATTATATTATGTATTTGCATTTCAAGTAATCTCTGCTTTAAGTTGATTGGAGAATACCTTTTTGTTAGATAAGAAGAATAAACATTTTTTGTTGCACTATATCCCTGGATCTCATTGAATGTTTGGCCGTTTGGAAACGTTGAGTGTGGACTGTATGCGTCCGAAACAACCCCGCTTCAGGCTAGGGCAGTGGCTATGGTAAAGAGGAAAGGAAGCCACTACAGTCAAGTCAAAAAACTCCGTGAAGGATTACTACCGGAAGGAAATCTCCGGTTCGGACACATTCTGGATTTTGTTCTATTTGTAATTGCATTCGGACCATAAGGACAGCTCGCTTGGAAGGATTTGAACTCCTAGATTTCGCCAGCCGTGAGTAACCACTGCGAATGAATGAGCTGCCCTGTTCAAGGCGATCGTTTGATCATGCATATTATGGAAGCGCAAATGTGCTTATAATTGGAATGTTTGATAAACTTGGGAATGGAATTCAAAATACAGCGCTATGAAAACAATTAAGAAGTTTAAGTTTGGGAAACACAGATCCTATGCACAATGTAGCCTAATCATATATCTAATATTTGGCCTAACGTGGAAATGCAATCCATCAACGCAACGAATGCAACTTAAGGATCTAAAGATACTGCGTGTTAAAACTTCATTAAAGGGACAAAACCTCAACGGGATGAAATGTTTAAAACGCATCTAAAATGCCAAACTTGCACATGTGCAATTCAAAATGGGTCAATATGCTGAAATGGATGACTGTGTTTTTAAAGATTAAAGGAGGTCTAAAGGGGCATTACGTTTAACAATCAAACCAACAACCGTGTCATTGTAAATTGAGTGAACTAAAAGTGAATGATGGAGGAGGAAATCCCAAATAAGACTCCACTGGAGAGGGCAGAGGAGCATCTAAATTCACTCTATGCAGCCCGGAGAGGCAAACTTGGAGTGTGTACACGCAAAATGAATGAAATAAAAGTCCTTCTTGTTGATGGAGGAAACATTGCAACTGTGAATGAGAGTCTTGAAGCATTTGATGCTGTGCTCAATGACTTTAAGAAGGCTCATGAATCTGTGCTAGAGCTGGTCACAGAGGAGGAACAGGAACAGGAGAGCATTAACTATTATCAACCAAGAATGAGAACTTATGAACATTTCCTGAAAGAGGTGGAAATATGGAAAAAGGCTGAAGTTGAGCCACAAACGCTCATTGAACCACATGACAGCATTTCCAATGTGTCAAAAATATCAAGTAAAACTAAGTATTCTAAGACTGCTTCCTCAGTGTCCTCTGAACGCCTTAAAGCCGAGGCAGAACGAGCAGCTCTACTAGCTCGCCAAGCATCATTACAAGACAAGCATGCATTGGAACTGGAGAAAGCTCAACTGAATGTTAGGATGGAAAAAATGGCACTGGAAACGGACATAGCAGCATATAATGCCAAACTGAAGGTCCTGGAGAGTACCGAGTCAACTTCTCAATCCCATTCTGTGGCAGCCCATTTACTAAGCCAAGAAGATGGAATGAACTCTTATTTTGAGAAACAGGAACCAGAGGTCTATGTGGATCCTGAACCATCACCTGTTGAGTTTGCTGCATTAGGTGCAGTTCCAAAGACCCCACTACAAAGAGTTTTACAACAACCGACCACAAAGCCATCAAACCCTATTCCGAAAACAGTCGTAAACCACACTCTTCAGCAGCCAACAGCAAGGTCTAGCAATCGACACAGAATCAACACTGCGGGTATCAGCCATAATACCAGCCATGATAACCTCTCTACTGTCATGCAAAGGCAGAATGAAATTGCTGACCTCCTTGTACTACAGCACAAACAAGCCACACTCCCTGTTAGGGAGATACCTATGTTTGACGGTGATCCTCTAAACTTTAGGCCATTCATGCGTGCATTTGAGCATGGTATAGAAGATAAGACAAGCAGTCACCAGGATAGGCTCTATTACCTGGAACAATACACCTCTGGTCAGCCCAAGGATCTGGTCCGTAGTTGTCTGCATATGGAAGCCAGAAGAGGCTATGCAGTAGCTAAGAGGTTGTTAAAGGAACACTTTGGCAATGAAATCAAAGTCACCACTGCTTACATGGAAAAGGCTTGGAACTGGACAAACATCAAACCCGATGATGGAAAGGGACTGGGTGGTTATGCACTCTATCTAAGAGGTTGCTGTAACGCTATGCAAGACCTACAGAACATGGAAGAGCTTAATCTTCCCTCCAACATAAAGCTGATCATGTCAAAACTTCCCTACAAACTAAGGGAAAAATGGAGGTCTATGGCCTGTGATATTTTAGAGAGAAGTCACCTGAGGGCCCAGTTCAGTGACCTGGTAACGTTCATGGAAAAACAGGCCAAAATACTGCAGGATCCGTTGTATGGAGATATTCAAGATCCCCTGTACAACAAAAGGTTTTTAAAACCCAAAACAGAAGCTGACTTTAAACAGCAGTTCAAGTCCAAGAGTAGGGGAAGCAGCTTTGCCACTACAGTAGCTGTAGTGGCAGATTGTGACTCTGAAAAACCTTTAAAAGAACAAACATTCAAAGTAAAGAGACCAGGCACCTACCCTTCTGATGCTCCCAGTATCTCATGTATATTTTGTGCTGGTGCGCATTTATTGGTCGACTGCCAACAGGTGAAGGCACAGCCACATGAATTCAAGGTTGAGTTTCTGAGATCAAAAGGCCTTTGTTTTGGCTGTTTGATGAGAGGACACTTAAGCAGAGAATGTAAAAGAAGGATGACCTGTCAGAGCTGTCAAAGAAAGCACCCCACTATCCTGCACATTGAAGGAAGAGAGAGATTTAGATCTCAAAAGGCAGATATGAGTGGTGTAGCAGTAAAGTGGGAGGAGACTGTCAGCAGTGCTCTTGTTTCACTGGAAGCTGGTGAAGATACGGGGCCGGTACAGATTGTGCACTTGCAATTGTGCCAGTTCAAGTAAAGGTGGCAAATGGAAGCAAGTCTGTGTTAACCTATGCGTTTCTCGATTCTGGTAGCTCAGCAACATTTTGTACGGAGAGACTCATGAGGCAGTTGCAAGCTAAAGGCAGTGCGACTGAAATTCTGCTACGCACAATGGGGCAGGAGAGTCCTACCAAGAGCTTTGAGATATCTGGATTAGAGATTGGCAAGGTGGAAGGCGACACATTTCTTGCATTACCAAAGGTCTACACCCAACATAAGATCCCAGTGACAAGAGAGAACATTCCCACTCAGAAAGAGCTCAAAAGGTGGCCATACCTGAAAGAGGTTCAGTTGAAGGAGATTGATGCTGACGTCGAACTTCTGATTGGCGTAAATGCTCCAAAGGCAATGGAACCCTGGCAAATCATAAATAGCCAAGGCAACGGACCGTATGCAGTGAAAACCCTCTTTGGATGGGTGATGAATGGTCCTCTCAACAGTTGTACCATGGCAGAAGAATCCGGGCGTCCTACGGTGATGGCTAATCGTATCTCAATGGCCGACCTGGGGGTTCTTCTTGTAAATCAGTACAACCATGACTTCCCCTGAGAGAGAGTATGAAGAGAAAAGTGAGATGTCAGCTGAGGATCGTAGGTTTATGGAGATAGTATCAAGCTCCATAACCCTCAAAGACCATCACTACTACTTACCGTTGCCCTTTCGCAACAAAGATGTAGTCCTGCCAAACAACCGTGACATGGCAAAGCAGCGGGCTCTAAATATTATCAGGAAGTTCAAGAAGGACAAAGGTTACGCTGCAGAGTACAAAGGCTTCATGGAAGAGATGATAACAAAAGGTTACGCCGAGAAGGTACCACAAGAACAGCTCCTCAGAGAGAAAGGCAAGGTATGGTACATACCACACCATGGCGTTCACCATAAGCGCAAAGGAACGATACGAGTGGTGTTTGACTGTTCATCATCCTATAAAGGTACATCTCTTAACAGTGAACTCCTTCAAGGCCCTGACCTGGCAAACACACTTATAGGAGTCTTGCTAAGATTTCGGCAAGAGCACATTGCCATGATGGCAGACATCGAAGGAATGTTCCATCAAGTACGTGTCCATGAAGATGACTTAGACTTCCTGCGATTCCTATGGTGGCCGGATGGTGATACTAACAAAAGATTGGAGGAGTACAGAATGACAGTACATCTTTTCGGTGCTATATCCTCTCCAAGTTGTGCAAACTTTGCACTGCGAAAGACTGCAGAAGACAACTGTGAGGGGGTACGATGAAGAGGTGATTCAAACAGTCAAGTCCAACTTCTATGTTGATGACTGCCTCAAGTCAGTGGCCACAGAAGAACAAGCCATAGCTCTCACAAGAAACCTCAGGGATGTGTGCTCTCAAGGTGGGTTCAAATTGACCAAGTGGGTCAGCAACAGCCGCACTGTACTAGCTTCTATCCCTGATGAACACAAAGCCAAGCAGATAAAAGAACTGAACCTGGACAGAGAAAAGCTGCCTGTTGAAAGAGCACTTGGAATCCGATGGAACATTGAAAGGGATGTGTTTACCTTCCAGGTCACTGTCAAGAACAGACCCCTTACAAGAAGAGGTATTCTCTCAACTGTCAGCTCTATTTATGATCCATTAGGTTTCCTCGCCCCATTCGTATTAAAGGCAAAGCAAATTCTTCAAGTGCTCTGCAAGCTAAAGTGTGGATGGGACGAAGTCATCCCTGAAGAACACTCTATTTCATGGAAGAGATGGCTCTCAGAGCTGGACCAGCTCTCCAGATTCCAGATCAACAGGTGTATGATGCCGGAGAACTTTGGTCAAATCAAGACAGCACAGCTGCATCACTTCGGTGATGCAAGTGAACAAGGTTATGGCACGGCAAGCTACCTTAGGTTCACAAACGTTATGGAAAAGGTCCACATCGCATTCATACTGGGGAAATCAAGGGTGACTCCACTCAAGCAGATGACGATCCCCAGACTGGAACTTGCTGCAGCAACATTGGCAGTGCGAGTGGACAGGATGTTAAGGTTGGAGCTCCAGATTGAACTTGAGGAGTCAACTTTCTGGACAGACAGCCAGTCGGTGCTAAAATACATCCGCAACGATACCAAGAGATTCCATACTTTTGTGGCTAATAGGGTTGCTATGATCCGTGACCTATCGAAAGCAAAACAGTGGAGGTATTTGAACTCCAAACACAACCCAGCCGATGATGCCTCAAGAGGATTACATGTTGAAACTTTCCTGAACTCAAAGAGATGGCGCAAAGGACCAGAATTCCTGGAGAAAACAGAAACACAATGGCCGAAAGTCCCCGAGGAGCTTGGCTCCATCCCTCCAGATGATCCAGAGGTGAGAAAAGACGTCATCGTAAACAGTACATGTGTGGAAGAAAAGAGTCCGACCAGCAAACTGATTGAGTACTATTCAACATGGAACAGCTTGAAGAAAGCAGTTGCCTGGATGCTGAAACTGAAGAGACTTCTACTACAGTTAAGCCAGAAAAGGAAAGTTCTCACCCAAACTGATCCAGGATCAGATCAGAGTCTGACAAACTCACTGAAGGAACAAATTGACAAGTTCAAACTGACGTTTGGAAAAGAAAGTCTGTCTGTAGATGACCTAGATGAAGCAGAAAAGGTCATCATTCGATTTGAGCAACGACAGCACTTTAAACAAGAAATTGCACTAGTTGTAAAAGGAAAACAATGTGCCAAGAGAAGCGGCTCAATCTGTAAGCTTGATCCAATAGTTGACAATGGCATTCTGAGAGTAGGAGGAAGGTTAAGCAAAGCTGCTATGCCTACGGAACTAAAGAATCCTATGATCCTGCCCAAAGACTCCTACATCTCCAGACTGATCTTACTCCACATCCATGAGCAGGTTGGCCACTCTGGGAGAGGTCACATGCTTTCTAGACTTCGCCAGCGATATTGGATACCCTGTGCCAACTCCTTAGCAAGGAAGATCCTTAAGAGCTGTGTCTTCTGCAGGCGGATGCAAGCTAGAGCTGGGGAACAGAAGATGGCTGACCTTCCACAAGATCGGGTAGCACCTGATTTGCCGCCTTTCACCCATGTGGGCATAGATTACTTTGGCCCCATAGAGGTGAAGCGAGGCCGCGTTCATGTGAAGCGGTATGGTGTGATCTTTACTTGCCTTGTGAGTCGAGCTGTCCATCTAGAAGTTGCTAGTTATCTGGATACTGATTCCTGCATCAATGCCCTGCGCAGGTTCATCTGTCGAAGGGGCCCAGTAACAAGTATCAGAACAGACAATGGCACCAACTTTGTTGGAACACACAGAGAGCTAGGAGAAGCTCTGAAAGAGCTGGATCACAACAAGATTCAAAATAAATTACTGAAGGAAGGAGTGACATGGTCATTCAACCCTCCCTCTGGAGCCCACCATGGGGGGTATGGGAGAGGTTGATCCGACTGGTGAAAAATATCCTCTATTCAGTCCTTAAAGAGCAAGTACTGGATGATGAGGCTTTGCAGACAGCCTTGTGTGAAGTTGAGGCGATTATGAACGACAGACCAATCACTACTGTAACAAATGACCCTAACGATCTAGAACCCCTGACTCCGAACCATCTGCTTCATCTGAAAGCAAAGCCAGTCCTGCCACCAGGACTATTCCAGAGAAGTGACCTATACTCAAGAAGGAGATGGAAGCAAGTACAATATATCACTGACCTCTTCTGGAAGAGAAGGATCAGGGAGTATCTTCCACTTATGCAGGAGCGGAACAAGTGGAACAAAACTAAGAGAAACTTCAGTCCTGGTGACCTTGTGGTCATCAGTCGATGACACCGCCCCAAGGAACTCTTGGCTAATGGGGCGTGTGGTGAAGGCTTTGCCAGGGGCCAAAGGTCTTGTCCGGAGCGTCATGGTTAAGACTAAGACCAATATCCTACAGAGACCTATCAATAAACTCTGTCTGCTCCTTGAGGCGACGAAGTGAGACACACACACACACACACACAGTGCTCCATCTTTGAATCACGTGCACCCCTGATTCGTTGATGTCGTACTCTTACATTCTTTGATGTCATACATTTTGTGGACGTCAAACTCTTGACATTTTTTGGAAGTTGAACACCTTTACACTTCAACTCAGACTGAGATCTATGGACTATTTTCCTATATGGCACCTTGTATATTTGTATATAGCTATGAACTGTAATGGTGCTCTGGTATAGAATGTTTTTGTATTGGCTCTACGTTTGAATATTAAGTAATTGTTGTGCATTCAGTGCAGTCAACAATTAGGGGCCGGTATGTTAGAGCCGATTTGGGCATATTTTGTATAAAAGACTGAACATACTGAGCTCCATGTACATTTGTGTAAATATATTAAATATTAATGTATATGATGAAATATTAGGTACGTACCTTTATGATTTATTTACCGGATTGAGATATATTCATTTGTTATTAGTGTAACTCAGTTTTTGGCCCCCTCTTGCCCATTCATTGTACTGTGTTAATTGTGTTAGTATAAAGGCAGGAAGTTGGGCCTTCGGGGGGAGGAGTCCTTGCTAGATGCGGGAGCGGTATAGTTTTTTGACCATATAGACATATAGACATACAGACAGACAGGTCATATTATATTATGTATTTGCATTTCAAGTAATCTCTGCTTTAAGTTGATTGGAGAATACCTTTTTGTTAGATAAGAAGAATAAACATTTTTTGTTGCACTATATCCCTGGATCTCATTGAATGTTTGGCCGTTTGGAAACGTTGAGTGTGGACTGTATGCGTCCGAAACAACCCCGCTTCAGGCTAGGGCAGTGGCTATGGTAAAGAGGAAAGGAAGCCACTACAACCACTGAAAGGCTATTTGAAGAAAATGAGGGAGATATACAGTGCATTCGGAAAGTATTCAGACCCTTTGACTTTTTCCACATTTTGTTACGTTACAGCCTTATTCTAAAATAGATTAAATAAAATGTTTTCCTCATCAATCTACACACAATACCCTGTAATGACAAAGCGAAAACAGGTTTTTAATTTTTTTTGCAAATGTATTAAAAATACAAAACAGAAATACCGCATTTACATAACTATTCAGACCCTTTGCTATGAGACTCGAAATTGAGCTCAGATGCATCCTGTTACCATTGATCATCCTTGAGATGTTTCTACAACTTGATTGGAGTCCACATGTGGCAAATTCTATTGATTATACATGATTTGGAACTGCACACACCTGTCTATATAAGGTCCCACAGTTGACAGTGCATGTCAGAACAAAAACCAAGCCATGAGGTCGAAGGAATTGTCCGTAGCGCTCCGGATTGTATCGAGGCCCAGATCTGGGGAAGGGAATCAAAAAATGTCTGCTGCATTGAAAGTCCCCAAGAACACAGTGGCCTCCATCATTCTTAAATGGAAGAAGTTTGGAACCACCAAGACTCTTCCTAGAGCTGGCCGCCTGGCCAAACTGAGCAGTCGGAGGAGAAGGGCCTTGGTCGGGGAGGTGACCAATAACCTGATGGTCACTCTGACAAAGCTCCAGAGTTCCTCTGTGGAGATGGGAGAAGCTTCCAGATGGACAACCATCTCTGCAGCACACCACCAATCAGGCCTTTATGGTAGAGTGGCCAGACAGAAGCCACTCCTCAGTAAAAGGCACATGACAGTCAGGAGTTTGCCAAAAGGCACCTCAGACCATGAAAAACACGATTCTCTGGTCTGAACCATTGAACTCTATGTTTTGAATGCCAAGCGTCACGTCTGGAGGAAACCTGGCACCATCCCTACTGTGCAGCATGGTGGTGGCAGCATCATGCTGTGGGGATTTTTTTCAGCAGCAGGGACTGGGAGACTAGTCAGGATCAAAGGAAAGATGAACAGAGCAAAGTACAGAGAGATCCTTAATTAAAACCTGCTCAAGAGTGCTCAGGACCTCAGACTGGGGCGAAGGTTCACCTTCCAACAGGACAACAACCCTAAGCACACAGCCAAGGCAACGCATGAGTGGCTTCGGGACAAGTCTCTGAATGTCCTTGAGTGGCCCAGCCAGAGCCCGGACTTGAACCCGATCGAGCATCTCTGGAGAGACCTGAATATAGCTGTGCAGCGATGCTCCCCATCCAACCTGACAGAGCTTGAGAGGATCTGCAGAGAATAATGGGAGAAACTCCCCAAATACAGGTGTGCCAAGCTTGTAGCTTCATACCCAAGAAGACTCGAGGCTGTAATCGCTGCAAAAGGTGCTTCAACTGAGTAAAGGGTCTGAATACTTTTGTAAATGTGATATTTCCGTTTTTGTTAGTTTTTTTTATTGGCAAACATTTCTAAAAACCTGTTTTTGCTTTGTCATTATGGGTTATTGTGCGTAGATTGATGAGCGAAAAAAACAATTTAATTCATTTTAGAATAAGGCTGTAATTTAACAAAATGTGGAAAAAGTCAAGGGGTTTGAATGCTTTCCGAATGCACTATAATTCAGGGTGCTATTTTCTTTTATGTCCACTAGATGGCAGAGGAGGCTATAACAAATGTTTTGATGCCCTTCAATCTGATTCTACTCCTCACCAATGAACAGGCGGGTGCTCATATTTCTTAGAGGCTCATCAAAAATAAAGCCTAAATAAATGTCTTCATTTTACTGTTAATGTATCTTAATATGCAATTTATTTTAGAGAAATAAAACGATATTCCTGCCAGTTATCCATATGATGTCAACTGTTTCCCCTCTTTTCCTGCTTGCTCAGTGACATTTCCCCTTCAGTCCTGAGGGTTAGAGGGGTTGAGGGGTTTGTTGGAGAGTTGGGGGTGGAGGTTGGGGGGGGACTGGATCTTTTTGTAGGGTGATGGGGTGGAGGGGGGGGTAGCTGGATCTTTTTTGGAGGGTGACAGGATGGTGACCCTCAGGCAGATGGCTTTGGGGAGAAGGGAGAAAGGAGGATGAGGATTTTATTCCCCTCTGTTCTCCCCTTTAAAGTGGGTGATCAATTAAATGCATCCTACCCTGTCGGTTTGTATGCTTGTGTCCCAAATGACACCCTATTCCCTCTATAGTGCACTACTTTAGACTAGAGCCTTATGGGTCATGGTCAAAAGTAGTGCACGATCTAGGAATTTGGGACGCACACCCTGCTTCCCTGACTGTTGACTGAGTGTCTTGACGCCCTCTAGCAGATGCATACATATGTAAATGTTTTTAGCGGTTGGTTTTGCATAACCGGATGGTTTTGGGGGTTAGGGCTAGGGACAGCTCATAATGTGTTACATTTACATTTTTACATTTTAGTCATTTAGCAGACGCTCTTATCCAGAGCGACTTACAGTTAGTGAGTGCATACATTTTTCGTACTGGCCCCCCGTGGGAATCAAACCCACAACCTTGGCGTTGCAAGCGCCATGCTCTACCAACTGAGCTACAGGAGGTAGAGCATTGTAGATGTATGATGTAGCCTAGAAATACACAACTAAGGGACTCTGGCTTCCCTAACGGCTGTAGTAACTGACTGTAGTATCTTACATTGAGAATCAGGCTGAAGTTAACATCTGAAGGTAACATCTGAAGGTAACATCTGAAGGTAACATCAGAAGGTAACATCTGAAGGTAACATCAGAAGGTAACATCTGAAGGTAACATCAGAAGGTAACATCTGAAGGTAACATCTGAAGGTAACATCAGAAGGTAACATCAGAAGGTAACATCAGACAGTAACATCTGAAGGTAACATCTGAAGGTAACATCAGACGGTAACATCTGAAGGTAACATCTGAAGGTAACATCTGAAGGTAACATCAGACGGTAACATCTGAAGGTAACATCAGACAGTAACATCTGAAGGTAACATCTGAAGGTAACATCTGAAGGTAACATCAGAAGGTAACATCTGAAGGTAACATCTGAAGGTAACATCAGAAGGTAACATCAGAAGGTAACATCAGACGGTAACATCAGAAGGTAACATCTGAAGGTAACATCAGACAGTAACATCTGAAGGTAACATCTGAAGGTAACATCTGAAGGTAACATCAGACGGTAACATCTGAAGGTAACATCTGAAGGTAACATCAGACGGTAACATCTGAAGGTAACATCAGACAGTAACATCTGAAGGTAACATCTGAAGGTAACATCAGACGGTAACATCTGAAGGTAACATCTGAAGGTAACATCAGACGGTAACATCTGAAGGTAACATCAGACAGTAACATCTGAAGGTAACATCAGACAGTAACATCTGAAGGTAACATCAGATGGTAACATCTGAAGGTAACATCTGAAGGTAACATCTGAAGGTAACATCAGACAGTAACATCTGAAGGTAACATCAGACAGTAACATCTGAAGGTAACATCTGAAGGTAACATCAGACAGTAACATCTGAAGGTAACATCTGAAGGTAACATCTGAAGGTAACATCAGACGGTAACATCTGAAGGTAACATCTGAAGGTAACATCAGAAGGTAACATCAGAAGGTAACATCTGAAGGTAACATCTGAAGGTAACATCTGAAGGTAACATCTGAAGGTAACATCTGAAGGTAACATCTGAAGGTAACTATCATAATGTGTATAACATTTCACACAACATTTCATATTTATGCATATTAATAAACACACAGCCTCACGTTGATGTGTACAGAAAGTGGGGGAAAGTTATTTATATGTCTATGTAAATGAGTGTGTGTGTGTGTGTGTGTGTGTGTGCACATGCGTGTTTGTATGTGCGTGTGTGTGTGTGTGCGTGTGTGTTCGTGTCAGTGTAGGGGGATGGGGTGTAACACAGTCAGCTGGTCAGAGAACGTGTGAGTCACCATTTCAACTGCCATGAGTATGGAACCACCCGGCAATGATTCCCAATGGATCCTGATTTATCCCAGTAGGATCACACACACACACACATTTTTTATTTTTTTATTTTTTTATTTGCAGTTTTACTGAGTGGACTATCCTGGTTAAATAAATATAATGAAACGAGAGATGGAAGGAGAGACCCGAGGAAGTGGGAATGGAGGTAAAGGATGAAAGAGGGAGTCAGTGAGAGTGAAAGATGGAGTCATTCAGACTTTGAATGCTATTTGTTTGATTCTGTAAACTCACTTTCTGACCCTGGCATGGTGTGAACGTCTGTTTTCTGACACGTGGGTTGGTTGGGTGAATAGATCCGGGACTCTGTGGAACGTCGGGTTACACTATTCTCCTGTTCAACTCCGTTACCATGTGAGCCAGGGTGTCTGTAGAAGCTAGGGTTGCCACGGTGATGTGTTTGCTCTGGTTTTCTCCTCACTGTGCCAGAGATCCATTCAGAATGGAACAAGTACAGGCTCATGATGCTGCCGGTAGCCACATCTTTCCTCTTGTTGGGTCTGATTTGATGTCAGTTATGGATTCATACCATCATTGTGATAGCAACTACACAGCCACTAATCATCCAGAGGTTTTAACAGCATTGTCATGTTATGTTGGTACAGAGAAAACACATTATATGCACACAGACACCGCTGCGCCGTTAGTGACTAACCATCAAACAGGCAAAGCGTCTATACAGGACAAAGACTGAATCCAACTACACCGGCTCTGACGCTCGTCGGATGTGGCAGGGATTATAATGGGAAACCCAGCCGAGAGCTGCCCAGTGACGCGAGCCTACATGGAGTTACAGGAAACGGAGGGCTGAGCACGACCCCATCCACATGGACTGGGCTGAAGTGAAGCGGGTCAAGAGCTTCAAGTTCCTCGGTGTCCACATCACTAAGGACCTATCATGGTCCACACACACCAACACAGTCCTGAAGAGGGCACGACAACGCCTCTTCCTCCTCAGGAAGATGAAAAGATTCGGCATGGGTCCTCAGATCCTCAAAACGTTCTACAGCTGCACCATTGAGAGCATCTTGACTGGCTGCATCACCGCCTGGTATGACAACTGCTCGGCATCTGACTGCAAGGCACTACAGAGGGTAGTGGTACATCACTGGGGCTGAGCTCCCTGCCATCCAGGATCTCTATATCAGGCGGTGTCAGAGGAAGGCCCTAAAAATGGTCAAAGACTCCAGCCAACCAAGTCATAGACTGTTCTCTCTGCTACCGCACAGCAAGCGGTACCGGAGCGCTAAGTCTGGGCCCAAAAGGCTCCTGGACAGCTTCTACCCCCTGATAGTTTGTTGGTGATGTGGACACCAAGGAACTTGAAGCTCTCAACCTGTTCCTCTACAGATCCGTTGATGAGAATGGGTGTGTGCTCGGTCCTCTTTTTCCTGTAGTCCACAATCATCTCCTTTGTCTTGGTCACGTTGAGGGAGAGGTTGTTATCCTGGCACCACACGGCCAGGTCTCTGACCTCCTCCCTATAGGCTGTCTCGTCGTTGTCGGTGATCAGGCCTACCACTTTTGTGTCGTCTGAAAACGTAATGATGGTGTTGGAGTCGTGCCTGGCCATGCAGTCATGGGTGAACAAGGAGTACAGGAGGGGACTGAGCACGCACCCCTGAGGGACCCCCGTGTTGAGGATCAGCATGGCAGATGTGTTGTTACCTACCCTTACAACCTGGGGGCGGCCTGTCAGGAAGTCCAGGATCCAGTTGCAGAGGGAGGTGTTTAGTCCCAGGGTCCTTAGCTTAGCGATGAGCTTGGAGGGCACTGTGGTGTTGAATGCTGAGCTGTAGTCAATGAACAGCATTCTCACGTAGGTGTTCCTTTTGTCCAGATGGGAAAGGGCAGTGTGGAGTGCAATAGAGATTGCATCATCTGTGGATCTGTTGGGGCGGTATGCAAATTGGAGTGGGTCTAAGGTTTCTGGGATAATGGTGTTGATGTGAGCCATGACCAGCCTTTCAAAGCACTTCATGGCTACAGACGTGAGTGCTACGGGTCGGTGGTCATTTAGGCAGGTTACCTTAGTGTTCTTGGGCACAGGGACTATGGTGGTCTGCTTGAAACATGTTGATATTGCAGACTCAGTCAGGGACAGTTTGAAAATGTCAGTGAAGACACTTGCCAGTTGGTCAGCACATGCTCGCAGTACACGTCCTGGTAATCCGTCTGGCCCTGCGGCCTTGTGAATGTTGACCTGTTTAAAGGTCTTGCTCACATCGGCTACGGAGAGCGTGATCACATAGTCGTTCGGAACAGCTGGTGCTCTCATGCATGCTTCAGTGTTGCTTGCCTCGAAGCGAGCATAAAAGGCATTTAGCCCATCTGGAAGGCTCGCGTCACTGGGCAGCTTGCGGCTGTGCTTCCCTTTGTAGTCTGTAATAGTTTGCAAGCCCTGCCACATCCGACGAGTGTTGTAGCCGGTGTAGTACGATTCAATCTTAGTCCTGTATTGACGCTTTGCCTGTTTGATGGTTCGTCGGAGGGCATAGTGGGATTTCTTAAAGCGTCCGGGTTAGAGTCCTGCGGATGTTGCCTGTAATCCATGGCTTCTGGTTGGGGTATGTACATACGGTCACTGTGGGGACGATGTCATCGATGCACTTATTGATGAAACCAGTAACTGATGTGGTGTACTCCTCAATGCCATCGGAAGAATCCCGGAACATATTCCAATCTGTGCTAGCAAAACAGTCCTGTAGCTTAGCATCTGCGTCATCTGACCACTTCTTTATTGATCGAGTCACTGGTGCTTCCTACTTTAGTTTTTGCTTGTAAGCAGGAATCAGGAGGATAGAGTCATGGTCAGATTTGCCAAATGGAGGGTGAGGGAGAGCTTTGTACGAGTCTCTGTGTGTGGAGTAAAGGTGGTCTAGAGTTTTTTTTTCTCTGGTTGCAACTTTAACATGCTGGTAGAAATGAGGTAAAACGGATCTAAGTTTCCCTGCATTAAAGTCCCCGGCCACTAGGAGCGCCGCCTCTGGATTAGTATTTTCCTGTTTGCTTATGGCCTTATACAGCTCATTGAGTGCGGTCTTAGTGCCAGCATCGGTTTGTGGTAAATAGACAGCTACAAAATATATAGATGAAAACTCTCTTGGTAAATAGTGTGGTCTACAGCTTATTATGGCGAGCAAAACTCGAGACTTCCTTAATATTAGATTTTGTGCACCAGCTGTCGTTTACAAATATACACAGACCGCCACCCCTTGTCTTACCAGAGGCTGCTGTTCTATCCTGCCGATGCAGCGTATATCCCGCCAGCTGTATGTTATCCATGTCGTCGTTCGGCCACGACTCAGTGAAACATAAGATACTACAATTTTTCATGTCCCATTGGTAGGATATCCGTGAACGTAGTTCGTCTGTTTTGTTATCCAATGATTGTACGTTGGCTAATAGGACTGATGGTAGAGGCAGATTACCCACTCGCCGTCAGATCCTTACAAGGCACCCCGACCTACGTCCCCGATATCTCCGTCTCTTTCTCATGCGAATGACAGGGATTTGGGCCTTGTCGGCTGTCTGAAGAAAATCCTTCGCCTTCGACTCGTTAAAGGAAAAATCTTCGTCCAGTACGAGGTGAGTAATCGCTGTCCTGATATCCAGAAGCTCTTTTAAGTCATAAGAGACATTGGCAGAAACATTATGTACTAAATAAGTTACAAATAACGCGAAAACAACACACATAATAGCACAGTTGGTTAGGAGCCTGTAAAACGGCAGCCATTTCCTCCGGCGCCATTCTCATTCCTCTTGGTACTGGTATTGGTGTCCCATGTATATAGCCATGCTATCATTGACTTGGTACTGGTGTCCCATGTATATAGCCATGCTATCATTGACTTGGTATCGCTGTCTCATGTATATAGCCATGCTATCATTGACTTGGTACTGGTGTCCCATGTATATAGCCATGCTATCATTGACTTGGTACCGCTGTCTCATGTATATAACCATGCTATCATTAACTTGGTACTGGTGTCCCATGTATATAACCATGCTATCATTGACTTGGTACTGGTGTCCCATGTATATAACCATGCTATCATTGACTTGGTACTGGTGTCCCATGTATATAACCATGCTATCATTGACTTGGTACTGGTGTCCCATGTATATAGCCATGCTATCATTGACTTGGTACTGGTGTCCCATGTATATAACCATGCTATCATTGACTTGGTACTGGTGTCCCATGTACAGTATATAGCTAAGCTATCATTGCTCATTGTGGATTTATTCCTTGTGTTACTCTTTTTTTCCCCTATTATTATTAATTTGTATTTGTTATTGTATTCTGCATTGTTGGGAAGGGCCCGCAAGTAAGCATTTCACTGTTAGTCTACACCTGTTGTTTACGACGCATGTGACAATTAAAATTTGATTTGATTTCATCAGTCACGGACCCAAGAGCCTTGAGGATGGCTGTGTGTGTGTGTGTGTGTGTGTGTGTGTGTGTGTGTGTCTGTGTGTGTGTGTGTGTGTGTGTGTGTGTGTGTGTGTCTGTGTGTGTGTGTGTGTGTGTGTGTCTGTGTGTGTGTCTGTGTGTGTGTGTGTGTGTGTGTGTGTGTGTGTGTGTGTGTGTGTGTGTGTGTGTGTGTGTGTGTGTGTGTGTGTGTGTGTGTGTGTGTGTGTGTAATTTGAGAAATTATAGTAACTCACCCATTACCTCACTAAAACATGCCTTAGGTATCACTTTGCTTCTTCCTTCTATTCCTCCTCCTCTTCCTCCTCTTCCTCAAAGTAACTCATGAGGTATCCTGTTCTATAGGTACTTTGCTTCAGAGGGTCTGTGTGCGTTTCGCTGCCACCATATAAATTGTGACACGTATGTGTCAGATGTCTGTAAGAGGGGTCATCATAGGTACAGAGATGTGGCTGGCCAACCAAAACACACCAGAGATGTGGCTGGCCAACCAAAACACACCAGAGATGTGGCTGGCCAACCAAAACACACCAGAGATGTGGCTGGCCAACCAAAACACACCAGAGATGTGGCTGGCCAACCAAAACACACCAGAGATGTGACTGGTCAACCAAAACACACCAGAGATGTGGCTGGCCAACCAAAACACACCAGAGATGTGGCTGGCCAACCAAAACACACCAGAGATGTGGCTGGCCAACCAAAACACACCAGAGATGTGGCTGGCCAACCAAAACACACCAGAGATGTGGCTGGCCAACCAAAACACACCAGAGATGTGGCTGGCCAACCAAAACACACCAGAGATGTGGCTGGCCAACCAAAACACACCAGAGATGTGGCTGGCCAACCAAAACACACCAGAGATGTGGCTGGCCAACCAAAACACACCAGAGATGTGGCTGGCCAACCAAAATACACCAGAGATGTGTCTGGCCAACTAAAACACAACAGAGATGTGACTGGCCAACCAAAACACACCAGAGATGTGGCTGGCCAACTAAAACACAACAGAGATGTGACTGGCCAACCAAAACACACCAGAGATGTGGCTGTCCAACCAAAACACACCAGAGATGTGACTGGCCAACCAAAACACACCAGAGATGTGGCTGGCCAACTAAAACACAACAGAGATGTGACTGGCCAACCAAAACACACCAGAGATGTGGCTGTCCAACCAAAACACACCAGAGATGTGACTGGCCAACCAAAACACACCAGAGATGTGGCTGGCCAACCAAAACACACCAGAGATGTGACTGGCCAACTAAAACACACCAGAGATGTGACTGGTCCTCTGTAGCTCAATTGGTAGAGCACGGCGCTTTTAACGCCAGGGTAGTGGGTTCGATCCCCGGGACCACCCATACGTAAAAATGTATGCGCACATGACTGTAAGTCGCTTTGGATAAAAGCGTCTGCTAAATGGCATATTATTATAATAATTACTGGCCAACCAAAACACACCAGAGATGTGACTGGCCAACCAAAACACACCAGAGATGTGGCTGGCCAACCAAAACACACCAGAGATGTGTCTGGCCAACTAAAACACAACAGAGATGTGACTGGCCAACCAAAACACACCAGAGATGTGGCTGGTCAACCAAAACACACCAGAGATGTGGCTGTCCAACCAAAACACACCAGAGATGTGACTGGCCAACCAAAACACACCAGAGATGTGGCTGGCCAACCAAAACACACCAGATATGTGGCTGGCCAACCAAAACCACCAGAGATGTGGCTGGCCAACCAAAACACACCAGAGATGTGGCTGGTCAACCAAAACACACCAGAGATGTGGCTGTCCAACCAAAACACACCAGAGATGTGACTGGCCAACCAAAACACACCAGAGATGTGGCTGGCCAACCAAAACACACCAGAGATGTGACTGGCCAACTAAAACACAACAGAGATGTGACTGGCCAACCAAAACACACCAGAGATGTGGCTGTCCAACCAAAACACACCAGAGATGTGACTGGCCAACCAAAACACACCAGAGATGTGGCTGGCCAACCAAAACACACCAGAGATGTGACTGGCCAACTAAAACACAACAGAGATGTGACTGGCCAACCAAAACACACCAGAGATGTGGCTGTCCAACCAAAACACACCAGAGATGTGACTGGCCAACCAAAACATACCAGAGATGTGGCTGGCCAACCAAAACACACCAGAGATGTGACTGGCCAACTAAAACACAACAGAGATGTGACTGGCCAACCAAAACCACCAGAGATGTGACTGGCCAACCAAAACACACCAGAGATGTGGCTAGCCAACCAAAACACACCAGAGATGTGTCTGGCCAACTAAAACACAACAGAGATGTGACTGGCCAACCAAAACACACCAGAGATGTGGCTGGCCAACTAAAACACAACAGAGATGTGACTGGCCAACCAAAACACACCAGAGATGTGGCTGGCCAACCAAAACACACCAGAGATGTGGCTGGTCAACCAAAACACACCAGAGATGTGGCTGTCCAACCAAAACACACCAGAGATGTGACTGGCCAACCAAAACACACCAGAGATGTGGCTGGCCAACCAAAACACACCAGATATGTGGCTGGTCAACCAAAACACACCAGATATGTGGCTGGCCAACCAAAACCACCAGAGATGTGACTGGCCAACCAACACACACCAGAGATGTGGCTGGCCAATCAAAACACTTCTCTTTCTCACCTTCTCTCTTTAGCTCTCTACCTCTTCCTCTTTCTTGTCTTCCTATCTTTCACTCTCTCTCTCTCCCAGAGTGCCCTGACAGATACAGAAGAACTGTCAGAAGCCTCCGAAAAGAGAACATTGTGAAACTATCATGCCATTATTACTGTACATACATTAAGGCCCTTTTCTGAAATGACAATATGCAAAAATATTAGATGTAGCTCCTTTAACCTTTTACTGCAGTGGGCTAAATCAGGGTCACAGAGAGTGATTCTAGTGGGCTAAATCAGGGTCACAAAGAGTGATTCTAGTGGGCCAAATCAGGGTCACATAGTGATTCTTGTGGGCTAAATCAGGGTCACACAGAGTGATTCTTTTGGGCTAAATCAAGGTCACACAGAGAGATTATTGGTAGTCTTAAACAAATCTACTTTGAAACAAAGTATACATCTCACACACATGGTTATGGGCTTAAAAAAAGAAGACACCTGTACCATGTCAGACATAGAGTTGACATTTATTCAGTTTTGAGTTTGCATCCCAATATTACACTTTATATACACTACCAGTCAAAAGTTTGGACACACCTACTCATTCAAGGGTTTTTCTTTATTTTTACTATTTTTTTACATTGTAGAATAATAGTGACGTCATCAAAACTATGAAATAACACATATGGAATCATGTATTATCCAAAAAAGTGTTAAACAAATCAAAATATATTTTATATTTGAGATTCTTTAAGTAGCACCCTTTGCCTTGATGACAGCTTTGCACACTCTTGGCATTCTCTCAACCAGCTTCATGAGGTAGTCACCTGGAATGCATTTCAATTAAAAGGTGTGCCTTCTTAAAAGTTAATTTGTGGAATTTATTTCCTTCTTAATGCGTTTGAGCCAATCAGTTGTGTTGTGCCACTCCTGAGTGCCGCAGTGGTCTAAGGCACTGCATCGCAGTGCTAACTGTGCCACTAGAGATCCTGGTTCGAATCCAGGCTCTGTCGCCGCCGGCTGCGACCGGGAGACTCATGGGCGGCGCACAATTGGCCCAGCGTCGTCCAGGGTAGGGGAGGGAATGGCCGGCAGGGATGTAGCTCAGTTGATAGAGCATGGCGTTTGCAACGCCAGGGTTGTGGGTTCGATTCCCACGGGGGGCCAGTATAAAAAAAATATGTATTCACTAACTGTAAGTCGCTCTGGATAAGAGTGTCTGCTAAATTACTAAAATGTAAATGTAAATGTAGTGGGGGTATACAGAAGATAGCCCTGTTTGGTAAAAGACCAAGTCCATATTATGGCAAGAACAGCTCAAATAAGCAAAGAGAAACGACAGTCCATCATTACTTTAAGACATGAAGGTCAGTCAATATGGAACATTTCAAGAACTTTGAACGTTTCTTCAAGTACAGTCGCACAAACCATCAAGTGCTATGATGAAAATGGCTCTCATGAGGACCACCACAGGAATGGAAGACCCAGAGTTATCTCTGCTGCAGAGGATAAGTTCATTAGAGTTACCAGCCTCAGAAATTGCAGCCCAAATAAATGCTTCACAGAGTTCAAGTCACAGACACATCTCAACATCAACTGTTCAGAGGGGACTGTGTGAATCAGGCCTTCATGGTCGAATTGCTGCAAAGAAACCACTACTAAAGGACACCAATTTCTTGTTTGGGCCAAGAAACACGAGCAATGGACATTAGACCGGTGGAAATGTGTCCTTTGGTCTGGAGTCCAAATTGGAGATTTTTGGTTCCAACCGCTGAGTCTTTGTGAGACTCAGTGTGGGTGAACGGATGATCTCTGCATGTGTAGTTCCCACCGTAAAGCATGGAGGAGGTGTTATGGTGTGGGGGTGCTTTGCTGGTGACACTGTCTGTGGTTTATTTAGAATTCAAGGCACACTTAACCAGCATGGTTACCACAGCATTCTGCAACGATACGCCATCCCATCTGGTTTGGGCTTAGTGGGACTATCATTTGTTTTTCAACAGGACAATGACCCAACACACCTCCAGGTTGTGTAAGGGCTATTTGACCAAGAAGGAGAGTGATGGAGTGCTGCATCAGATGACCTGGCCTCCACAATCCCTTGACCTCATCCCAATTAAGACGGTTTGGGATGAGTCGGACGGCAGAGTGAGGGAAAAGCAGCCAACAAGTGCTCAGCAAGACTCTTGGAAAAGCATTCCAGGTGAAGCTGGTTGAGAGAATGCCAAGAGTGTGCAAAGCTGTCATTAAGGCTGTCAAGGGTGGCTGTTTGAAGAATCTCAAATATAAAATATATTTTGATTTGTTTAACACGTTTTTGGTTACTACATGATTCCATATGTGTTATTTCATAGTTTTGATGTCTTCACTATTATTCTACAATGTACAAAATAGTAAAAATTAAGAAAACCCCTTGAATGAGTAGGTGTGGCCAAACTTTTGTCTGGTACTGTACATCATAGAAGACTGAATTATAACAAAACTGTTTTCATCTTTTCATTTATTTATATAATCTTAATTAATTATGAAATTATGAAAAATATTAAAAACCTTCCACTAATGAGGCCAAAGAGGGTGCTTTTGGTCACTGACTGCAGGAAAGGGTTACGGTATCCTACCTTACCCCTCATCCAACCCCTCACCCTTCACTCCTGACCCCTGGCCCTTCAACCTGGCTCCCCCTCCAACCTCCCCCATCTCCGTCTCTTCTTCGGGCACTGTGTGGAAGCCTACCCACTCACCCTCCCCTCCTCCCTCCCTCCCTCCCTCCCCTCCTCACTCCCTCCCTCCCTCCTCTCCTCCCTCCCTCCCTCCCTCCCTCCCTCCCTCCCTCCCTCCCTCCCTCCCTCCCTCCTCCTCCCTCCCTCCCTCCCTCCTCCCTCCCTCCCCCCTCCCTCCCTCCCTCCCCCTCCCTCCCTCCTCCCTCCCTCCCTCCCTCCCTCCCTCCCTCCCTCCCTCTCCCTCCCTCCCTCCCTCCCTCCCTCCCTCCTCCCTCCCTCCCTCCCTCCCTCCCTCCCTCCCTCCCTCCTCTCCTCCCTCCCTCCCTCCCTCCCTCCCTCATCTCCTCCCTCCCTCCCTCCCTCCCTCCTCCCTCCCTCCCTCCCTCCCTCCTCTCCTCCCTCCCTCCCTCCCTCCCTCCCTCCTCCCTCCCTCCCTCCCCTCTTTTCCGAGTCCCAACCTGGAATTCCAGGGTTGTTTGAAGAGAGTTCTCTCTCCATGGCAATGTGATTGGCGACCCCTGACCTATTCACCTCCAGTGCGGTAGGAATGCAGAGATACAGGACAGTAGGGAGACCACTGGAACTCCTCTGAACTCCCATGTGTTTGTACTCACTAACACACACTAAAATACACACCGAAACACACAAAGAAACACACACACAGAAACACAGACATACACACAGACATACACACAGACATACACACACACAGACATACACACACAGAGACACACACACACCGAAACACAGACATACACACAGACATACACACACACAGACATACAGACACACACACACCGAAACACAGACATACACACAGACATACACACACACAGACACACACACACACACAGAAACACAGACATACACACAGACATACACACACACAGACATACACACACACAGACACACACACACAACGAAACACAGACATACACACAGACATACACACACACAGACATACATACACACAGACACACACACACAGAAACACAGACATACACACACACACACACACACACACACACAATGATCAGTCATGCTCACATGCACAACCATACATACAATTTCACATAAGCATATTCACAAAACAAATATGATAGGAATAATTCCCAACCCTATGTTTGACCACAGCCTCACTCAGAGGGGGGTGACAGAGCTTTCCAAGCTGACCACACATGGTCATTGGATCCTACATATAAACCTCAGTGGGGTTGTATGGTATGGGGATGGTTGGGGGTGGCATTATAGAACACCATAGATATAGAACACCATAGATATAGCACACCATAGATATAGCACCATATATATAGAACACCATAGATATAGAACACCATAGATATAGAACAATACAGATATACCACACCATAGATATAGAACACCATAGATATAGCACACCATATATATAGCACCATAGATATAGAACACCATAGATATAGCACACCATAGATATAGAACAATACAGATATACCACACCATAGATATTGAACACCATAGATATAGCACACCATAGATATAGCACCATAGACATAGAACACCATAGATATAGAACACCATAGATATAGAACACCATAGATATAGCACACCATAGATATAGCACCATAGATATAGAACACCATAGATATAGAACACCATAGATATAGAACAATACAGATATGCCACACCATAGATATTGAACACCATAGATATAGCACACCATAGATATAGCACCATAGATATAGAACACCATAGATATAGAACACCATAGATATAGAACAATACAGATATACCACACCATAGATATAGAACACAATAGATATAGAACACCATAGATATAGAACACCATAGATATAGCACCATAGATATAGAACACCATAGATATAGAACACCATAGATATAGTACACCATAGATATAGAACACCATAGATATAGAACACCATAGATATAGAACACCATAGATATAGAACACCATAGATATAGGACAATACAGATATAGAACACCATAGATATAGGACAATACAGATATAGAACACCGTAGATATAGAACACCATAGATATAGAACAATACAGATATAGACCACCATAGATATATAACACCATAGATATAGAACACCATAGATATAGAACACCATAGATATAGGACAATACAAATATAGAACACCATAGATATAGAACAATAAAGATATAGACACAATAGATATAGAACACCGTAGATATAGAACACCATAGATATAGCCCAATACAAATATAGAACACCATAGATATAGAACAATAAAGATATAGACACAATAGATATAGAACACCATAGATATAGAACACCATAGATATAGAACACCGTAGATATAGCACAATACAGATGTAGTACACCATAGATATAGGACAATACAGATATAGAACAATACAGATATAGAACACCGTAGATATAGAACAATGCAGATATAGAACAATACAGTTATAGAACACCGTAGATATAGACCAATACAGATATAGACCACCGTAAATATATAGCACAATACAGATATAGCACACTATAGATATAGGACAATACAGATATACCACACCATAGATATTGAACACCATAGATATAGCACACCATAGATATAGCACCATAGATATAGAACACCATAGATATAGAACACCATAGATATAGAACACCATAGATATAGCACACCATAGATATAGCACCATAGATATAGAACACCATAGATATAGAACACCATAGATATAGAACAATACAGATATAGACCAATACAGATATAGTCCAATACAGATATAGACCACCGTAAATATATAGCACAATACAGATATAGCACACTATAGATATAGCACACTATAGATATAGAACAATACAGATATAGAACACCATAGATATAGAACAATACAGATATAGAACACCATAGATATAGGACAATACAGATATACCACACTATAGATATAGAACAATACAGATATAGTACACCGTAGATATAGCACACTATAGACATAGACCACCGTAGAAATAGAACAATACAGATATAGAACACTATAGATATAGCACACCATAGATATTGAATACCATAGATATAGCACACCATAGATATAGAACACCATATATTTTGAACACCATAGATATAGCACACCATAGATATAGGACAATACAGATATAGAACACCGTAGATATAGTACAATACAGATATAGAACATCGTAGATATAGCACACCATAGATATTGAACACCATAGATATAGGACACCATAGATATAGATCACCATATATATTGAACAATACAGATATAGAACACTGTAGCTATAGAACACCGTAGATATAGAACAATACAGATATAGAACACCATAGATATAGCACACCATAGATATAGAACATTACAGATATAGCACACCATAGATCTAGAACAATACAGATATAGAACAATAGAGATATAGTACACCGTAGATATAGAACAATACAGATATAGAACACCATAGATATAGCACACTATAGATATAGAACAATACAGATATAGAACACCATAGATATAGCACACTATAAATATAGAACAATACAGATATAGAACACCATAGATATAGAACACCATAGATATAGAACACCATAGATATAGAACACCATAGATATAGCCCAATACAGATATAGAACACCATAGATATAGAACAATAAAGATATAGACACAATAGATATAGAACACTGTAGATATAGGACAATACAGATATAGAACAATACAGATATAGCACACTATAGATATAGAACAATACAGATATAGAACACCATAGATATAGAACAATACAGATATAGAACACCATAGATATAGGACAATACAGATATACCACACTATAGATATAGAACAATACAGATATAGTACACCGTAGATATAGCACACTATAGACATAGACCACCGTAGAAATAGAACAATACAGATATAGAACACTATAGATATAGCACACCATATATATTGAATACCATAGATATAGCACACCATAGATATAGAACACCATATATATTGAACACCATAGATATAGCACACCATAGATATTGAACACCATAGATATAGGACAATACAGATATAGAACACCGTAGATATAGTACAATACAGATATAGAACACCGTAGATATAGCACACCATAGATATTGAACACCATAGATATAGGACACCATAGATATAGAACACCATATATATTGAACAATACAGATATAGAACACTGTAGATATAGAACACTGTAGATATAGAACAATACAGATATAGAACACCATAGATATAGAACATTACAGATATAGCACACCATAAATCTAGAACATTACAGATATAGAACACCATAGATCTAGAACAATACAGATATAGTACAATAGAGATATAGTACACCGTAGATATAGAACAATACAGATATAGAACACCATAGATATAGCACACTATAGATATAGAACAATACAGATATAGAACACCATAGATATAGCACACTATAGATATAGAACAATACAGATATAGAACACCATAGATATAGAACACCATAGATATAAAACACCATAGATATAGAACACCATAGATATTGAACAATACAGATATAGCACACCGTATATATATCACACTATATATATAGAACACCTTAGATATAGCACACCATAGATATAGGACAATACAGATATAGAACACCTTTGATATAGAACAATACAGATATAGAACACCATAGATATAGAACACCATAGATATAGAACACCGTAGATATAGAACAATACAGATATAGAACACCGTAGATATAGAACACCGTAAAAATTGAACACCATAGATTTGAACACCATAGATATAGGACACCATAGATATAGAACACCATAGATATAGAACACCATAGATATAGAACACCATAGATATAGGACAATACAGATATGCCACACCATAGATATTGAAAACCATAGATATAGCACACCATAGATATAGCACCATAGATATAGAACATCATAGATATAGAACACCATAGATATAGAACACCATAGATATAGAACAATACAGATATACCACACCATAGATATAGAACACCATAGATATAGAACACCATAGATATAGAACACCATAGATATAGCACCATAGATATAGAACACCATAGATATAGAACACCATAGATATAGTACACCATAGATATAGAACACCATAGATATAGAACACCATAGATATAGAACACCATAGATATAGAACACCATAGATATAGGTAAATACAGATATAGAACACCATAGATATAGGACAATACAGATATAGAACACCGTAGATATAGAACACCACAGATATAGAACAATACAGATATAGACCACCATAGATATATAACACCATAGATATAGAACACCATAGATATAGAACACCATAGATATAGGACAATACAAATATAGAACACCATAGATATAGAACAATAAAGATATAGACACAATAGATATAGAACACCGTAGATATAGAACACCTTAGATATAGCCCAATACAAATATAGAACACCATAGATATAGAACAATAAAGATATAGACACAATAGATATAGAACACCATAGATATAGAACACCATAGATATAGAACACCGTAGATATAGCACAATACAGATGTAGTACACCATAGATATAGGACAATACAGATATAGAACAATACAGATATAGAACACCGTAGATATAGAACAATGCAGATATAGAACAATACAGTTATAGAACACCGTAGATATAGACCAATACAGATATAGACCACCGTAAATATATAGCACAATACAGATATAGCACACTATAGATATAGGACAATACAGATATACCACACCATAGATATTGAACACCATAGATATAGCACACCATAGATATAGCACCATAGATATAGAACACCATAGATATAGAACACCATAGATATAGAACACCATAGATATAGAACACCATAGATATAGCACACCATAGATATAGCACCATAGATATAGAACACCATAGATATAGAACACCATAGATATAGAACAATACAGATATGCCACACCATAGATATTGAACACCATAGATATAGCACACCATAGATATAGCACCATAGATATAGAACACCATAGATATAGAACACCATAGATATAGAACACCATAGATATAGAACAATACAGATATACCACACCATAGATATAGAACACCATAGATATAGAACACCATAGATATAGAACACCATGGATATAGCACCATAGATATAGAACACCATAGATATAGAACACCATAGATATAGTACACCATAGATATAGAACACCATAGATATAGAACACCATAGATATAGAACACCATAGATATAGAACACCATAGATATAGGACAATACAGATATAGAACACCATAGATATAGGACAATACAGATATAGAACACCGTAGATATAGAACACCATAGATATAGAACAATACAGATATAGACCACCATAGATATATAACACCATAGATATAGAACACCATAGATATAGAACACCATAGATATAGGACAATACAAATATAGAACACCATAGATATAGAACAATAAAGATATAGACACAATAGATATAGAACACCGTAGATATAGAACACCATAGATATAGCCCAATACAAATATAGAACACCATAGATATATGTCACGAACAGAAGAGGACCCAAGAGCGCAAGTTCAAATTCAGAGTTCTTTATTCAAGGTTACAGGCGGGAAGAGGAGTCCCAGGGGTGTCAGGGGTCTTTCAGGGTCCTCCTGTGGGTACCTGTGCTCCGGGGGTCACCAAATGTCCGGGGGTGTCCAGTCCAAGTGCTTAGTGTGTGTGTTCCCCAGTGATGGAGCGGCGTATCGGGCTGAGGGTGGTGAAACGTCTGGGCACGCTCATCTGGTGGTCGGAGACCTGGGGGAACACACACACACAACAGCAATATGAATGGCAGGCAGAAGTACAGATCAGGGCTGGGCAAATATCGTGGTGAGAGACAGAAGGCAGAAACGAGTTACCGGAGGGGCTGAAGATCGGAGAGTAGTCGAGGTCCAGAAGGCAGGTTGGGATAGACGGGGCAGTAGAACAAGGAGGCAGTCAAGAAAGGATCGGTATCACAAACAGGAGTCAGAGCGCAGACAGGCAGGTTACTGGTCCGGGTTTGAAGACGATCTGACAGGGCTTGGCTGAAAACCAGGGCTTGATATACTGGGAGAGGTAGTGGGGAAATGCAGTTCAGCTGGCAGAGTAATTAGAACAGAGTGAGGCAAGGTGAGGATGGTGAGTGGGAAATGCAGTGCAGCTGGCCAGGTAACAAGAGCAGAGCAGGGCAGGTGGAGCTAGTTAGGCTGAGTAGAGAGAGGGAGGTGAGCAGAGTGGAAGATAATTGAATGCAATTAATGTTGCTACCAGGGAGAGAGAGTGCTCATGACAGGACCCCCCTCCAAGGGACGGCCCCAGAAGTCCCAAGAACAACATCATGCCGGGAGGGTGGAGGGGAGCAGGCGGCGGGTCAGAACTCCTCCGAGCGGTCCGAGTGAATCTCCTCATCCTCAGAAGGAGCTGGAGGGTCACGGTCGGGAGACAGGACAGGCACTGAGACAGGAGCAGGGCGGGCCGGACGGCTAGGAACCCCTCTTGGACGGCCCCTACGGATTGCAGGCTGATCAGGATGTAGTCGGTGGAAGTCAGTGATAAGGGTCCGGTCCACTATCCTCCTGGCCGGGATCCAGGTCCTCTCCTCTGGACCATATCCCTCCCAATCAACGAGGTACTGGAGACCCCTACCCCTTCGCCTAGAGCGGAGCAGCCGCCGGACGGTGAAGACAGGACCGCCATCTACGAGGCGCGGAGGAGGTGGCGCCGGAGCTGCAGGGACCAGGGGACTTTCATGGACCGGCTTGACCTTGGAGACGTGGAAGGTGGGGGTGGACCCGCATGGAAGCGGGCAACTGAAGTCGGACCGCCGTTGGACTGATGACTTTCTGCACAGGAAAAGGACCAATGAAGCGAGGGGCCAGCTTTCGTGATACAAACCCGCAGCGGCAGATCCCGGGCAGACAGCCAGACCTTCTGACCAACCCGGTAAGTAGGTGCTGGGGTCCTCCGTCGGTTGGCACCGACGGCGTAGCTGGTTCCAGACTTCAGGAGCACAGTGCGAGCCTGGGCCCAAGTGCGGCGGCAGCGGCGGGCATACGCAAGAGCAGACGGACAGGTGGCATCCGCCTCCTGGCTGGCAAACAGTGGAGGTTGATACCCGTAGACACACTGAAAGGGGGAGAGCCCGGTGGAGGAACTGGTGAGTGAATTATGGGCATATTCCACCCAGAGCAGGTGTTGAGCCCAGGCCCGGGGATTTTGGGAAGCCACACACCTCAGTGCCTTCTCCAGCTCCTGGTTCATGCGTTCAGTCTGGCCGTTTGACTGCGGGTGGAATCCAGACGATAGGCTGGCGGTGGCCCCAAGGAGATGACAGAACTCCTTCCAAAAGGTTGCTGAGAATTGCGGGCCCCGGTCTGACACTATATCCTGGGGTAGGCCATGGATACGAAACACATGTTCCAGGACCACCTGGGAGGTCTCTTTAGCAGAGGGTAGTTTGGGAAGGGGCACGAAGTGGGTCATCTTACTAAAGCGGTCAACAATGGTAAGGATGACTGTGTGTCCGTCAGAGGGCGGAAGGCCCGTAACAAAGTCCAGTGAAACGTGGGACCAGGGCCTCTTGGGTATGAGTAGGGGTTGCAGCAACCCAGCAGGAGGCTGGTTGGGAGTCTTGTTTCGGTTACAAGTGGGACAAGCTCGGATGAATTCTCGGACATCCCGTCTCATCCCCCGCCACCAGAACCGCTGGCGGACCAGATGAAGGGTGCGAGTGATGCCGGGATGACAGGCCAGACGGGATTCGTGCCCCCACTGAATCACAGGTGACCTGAGATTTGCTGGAACAAACAGACGGTTGGGGGCGCTGGTGCTTGGACCTGGCTGGTCCCGAAGAGCCTCCATGACCTGCTTCTCGATCTCCCAGGTGAGGGCCGCTACGACCAAGTGGCTGGGAAGAATGGGAGCTGTCATGGCGGTGGTCTCGTCCTTCTGAAACATCCGGGAAAGAGCATCAGGTTTGATGTTGCGAGATCCCGGGCGGTAGGAGAGCGTGAAATTGAAGCGCGTAAAGAACAGAGACCACCGCTGTTGACGGGAGTTCAGCCTCCTGGCTGTTTGGATATACTCCAGGTTCTTGTGGTCTGTCCACACTACGAATGGTTCCTTTGACCCCCTCTAACCAGTGCCGCCATTCTTCAAGGGCGAGCTTGACAGCCAACAGCTCGCGGTTCCCAATGTCGTAGTTGCATTCGGCAGGGGTTAGCCGACGGGAGTAGAAGGCACAGGGGGTGCATCTTGCCATCCTCAGCTGCTCTTTGAGAAAGCACTGCACCCACTCCCACGTCCGAAGCATCTACCTCCACCACAAACTGCCTTGCTGCATCTGGCATCTGGAGGATGGGAGCAGAAGTGAAACATGTCTTGAGGATATTGAAGGCCTTATCAGCAGCTGATGTCCATTGGTACGGTTGTTTAGTGCTGGTTAGCGCCGTGAGGGGTGCAGCCACTGTGCTATAGTTTCTGATGAATCTCCTATAAAAGTTGGCAAAGCCCAGGAACTGTTGCAACTTCTTCCGAGACTCAGGAACTGGCCAGGAAGTGACAGCCGACACCTTCGTGAGATCCATCTGAATGCTGCCCTCGGTCACCACATACCCCAGGAATGAAACGGTCTTGGCATGGAACTCGCACTTCTCTGCCTTCACGAAAAGAGAGTTCTCCAGCAGGCGGCGCAGGACCAACCGGACGTGGTGCGTGTGTTCTGACAGAGTCTTTGAGAATATTAAAATATCGTCAAGGTACACAAATACGAACGTATTTAGCATGTCCCTGAGGATATCATTCACTAGGGCTTGAAAAACTGCTGGGGCATTGGTGAGGCCGAAGGGCATGACGAGATATTCATAGTGGCCGGTTGGTGTGTTGAACGCTGTCTTCCATTCGTCTCCCTCCCTCATCCGCACCAGATGGTAGGCATTGCGAAGGTCCAGCTTAGTGAATACAGTGGCTCCTGCAGCAGTTCGAAGGCAGACGAAAGTAAGGGCAGTGGGTAGCGATTCTTAACCGTGATGTCGTTCAGACCCCGGTAATCTATGCATGGGACGAAGAGAACCGTCCTTCTTGCCGACAAAGAAGAATCCCGCTCCTGCGGGGGGAAGACGACGGTCTAATTATCCCGGAGGCAAGAGAGTCATTAATGTAGTCCTCCATGGCCTTTCTTTCCGGGGCTGACAGTGAATACAGACGACCCTTGGGAGGTGCTGTGCCAGGCAGGAGATCAATCGCGCAGTCATAGGGTCTGTGTGGGGGGTAGAGATGTCGCCTTGGATTTGTTGAACACCTCTTTCAGGCTGTGGTAACAGGCCGGAACATTGGATATGTCGGAGGTAGCGCTAGATCCTTCCCGGTGAACGGGCAGGGTGGCCCCCTTAAACAGGTCTGGTGACAACTCCTTCCCCACTCACGGACTGTTCCTGTCTCCCAGTCGATGTGGGGGTTGTGCTGACGGAGCCACGGGTATCCAAGAATGAGTGGTTGGCCAGGTGAGTGTAGGAGGTGAAACTGGATGGACTCCTGGTGGTTTCCTGACAGCAGGATTGTCACAGGGCGGAGATATGAGTGACAGTGCCAAGATGATGCCCATCCAGGGCTCGTGCAGGAATGGGTTGTGTCAGTTGATGATGGTTCACGCCCAGTTGCTGTGCAAGCTCAGGGTCCATGATGTTTGCTTCGCCCGGAATCCACAAGGGCGGCCAATGTATGAGTCTTGTCAGAAAGCTGAAGGCGGAGATGAAGCAGGGTCTTTCGGATGGAGGGAGACTGAAGGCTTGTTGAGCTCACCCGGATCTCCCCTACACCTGGTGAGCTGCGGCTTTTGCCGGACAAGTAGCGACACGGTGATTCTCGCCACCACAGTAGAGGCAAAGGTTGGAGCTTAGACGGCGCCGACGCTCCTCGGGAGTCAGAGAGGCACGGCCAATCTCCATGGGCTCAGGCTGATTGAGTTGGCTATGGGACTTGACAGGCAGGGGGCTGGACAGAAGCGGTATCGACCCGAGCACGGATGGCAGGTTGACTGAGACGGCCCTTCTCCCTCCTCCGGGTCTGTATACGGCGGTCAATGCGAACGGCAAGGTCAATGGCGGCATCAAGCGTTGAGGGCGGGTCATGGGAAACAAGCTCGTCCCTGATATAGTCCGCCAGGCTATGGAGGAAGGCTTGCACCAGTGCCTCTGGGTTAAACGAGCTTTGACTGGCCAGGGTACGAAAGTCAATGGAGAAGTCTGCCACTGTCCGATTGCCCTGACGGATGGTGAGCAGAGCTTGTGACGCTTCGGCTGTTGGCGAGCCTAGGTCAAAGACCTTTAACATCTCCTCCTCAAAGGCACTGAAGGAGGCACAGGCTGGGGTTTGCCGGTCGAATTCCGCCGTTTCCCACAACCGAGCTCGACCGGTGAGATGTGTGATGACATACCCCACCTTGGCTCCCTCTGTTGAGAAAGTCCTGGGCTGTAGTGCAAACTGGATTCGGCAGCTGCTCAAGAATGGTCTTACTTGCTTCTGGTTGCCATCAAAACGCTCCGGGTTCCCAATCCTTGGTTCAGGAGCGTGGGGATCTGGTGGCAGCACTGCCGGGCCTGCAGCATTGGGACCTCCAGCGGAGGGATGAAGGAGTATCGGTGGTACAGGAACAAAAGGACCAGGGGGGGTGCAGGTGGAGTAGCCGGGCTTGAGAGTAGTTGCAGGGCTTGGGCTAGCTGTTGTTGCTGCAGTTGGAACTGTTGTTGCTGCTGGTTGAATAGCTGGAGAAGGGAAGCGATGTCGCCAGCCATCCGATTTATGTCTCCCTCAGAGCGTTCCAGTCGCTGTAGGGCAGTCCTCTCTGGCTCTTCCTCCATCGTGGTCAGGGAGTGCGCTGGGTCCATGATGGTCAGATCGTTCTGTCACGAACAGAAGAGGACCCAAGAGCGCAAGTTCAAATTCAGAGTTCTTTATTCAAGGTTACAGGCGGGAAGAGGAGTCCCAGGGGTGTCAGGGGTCTTTCAGGGTCCTCCTGTGGGTACCTGTGCTCCGGGGGTCACCAAATGTCCGGGGGTGTCCAGTCCAAGTGCTTAGTGTGTGTGTTCCCAGTGATGGAGCGGCGTATCGGGCTGAGGGTGGTGAAACGTCTGGGCACGCTCATCTGGTGGTCGGAGACCTGGGGGAACACACACACACAACAGCAATATGAATGGCAGGCAGAAGTACAGATCAGGGCTGGGCAAATATCGTGGTGAGAGACAGAAGGCAGAAACGAGTTACCGGAGGGGCTGAAGATCGGAGAGTAGTCGAGGTCCAGAAGGCAGGTTGGGATAGACGGGGCAGTAGAACAAGGAGGCAGTCAAGAAAGGATCGGTATCACAAACAGGAGTCAGAGCGCAGACAGGCAGGTTACTGGTCCGGGTTTGAAGACGATCTGACAGGGCTTGGCTGAAAACCAGGGCTTGATATACTGGGAGAGGTAGTGGGGAAATGCAGTTCAGCTGGCAGAGTAATTAGAACAGAGTGAGGCAAGGTGAGGATGGTGAGTGGGAAATGCAGTGCAGCTGGCCAGGTAACAAGAGCAGAGCAGGGCAGGTGGAGCTAGTTAGGCTGAGTAGAGAGAGGGAGGTGAGCAGAGTGGAAGATAATTGAATGCAATTAATGTTGCTACCAGGGAGAGAGAGTGCTCATGACAGATATAGAACAATAAAGATATAGACACAATAGATATAGAACACCATAGATATAGAACACCATAGATATAGAACACCGTAGATATAGCACAATACAGATGTAGTACACCATAGATATAGGACAATACAGATATAGAACAATACAGATATAGAACACCGTAGATATAGAACAATGCAGATATAGAACAATACAGTTATAGAACACCGTAGATATAGACCAATACAGATATAGACCACCGTAAATATATAGCACAATACAGATATAGCACACTATAGATATAGGACAATACAGATATAGAACACCATAGATATAGAACACCATAGATATAGGACAATACAGATATAGACCAATACAGATATAGAACAATGCAGATATAGAACAATACAGATATAGACCAATACAGATATATACCAATACAGATATATACCACCGTAAATATATAGCACAATACAGATATAGCACACTATAGATATAGTACACTATAGATATAGAACAATACAGATATAGAACACCATAGATATAGAACAATACAGATATAGAACACCATAGATATAGAAAAACCATAGATATAGGACAATACAGATATACCACACTATAGATATAGAACAATACATATATAGAACACCATATATATAGAACAATACAGATATAGAACACCATAGATACAGGACAATACAGATATACCACACTATAGATATAGAACAATACAGATATAGACCAATACAGATATAGAACACCGTAGATATAGAACAATGCAGATATAGAACAATACAGATATAGACCAATACAGATATAGTCCAATACAGATATAGAACACCGTAAATATATAGCACAATACAGATATAGCACACTATAGATATAGCACACTATAGATATAGAACAATACAGATATAGAACACCATAGATATAGAACAATACAGATATAGAACACCATAGATATAGGACAATACAGATATACCACACTATAGATATAGAACAATACAGATATAGTACACCGTAGATATAGCACACTATAGACATAGACCACCGTAGAAATAGAACAATACAGATATAAAACACTATAGATATAGCACACCATAGATATTGAATACCATAGATATAGCACACCATAGATATAGAACACCATATATATTGAACACCATAGATATAGCACACCATAGATATAGGACAATACAGATATAGAACACCGTAGATATAGTACAATACAGATATAGAACACCGTAGATATAGCACACCATAGATATTGAACACCATAGATATAGGACACCATAGATATAGAACACCATATATATTGAACAATACAGATATAGAACACTGTAGATATAGAACACCGTAGATATAGCACAATACAGATATAGAACACCATAGATATAGCACACCATAGATATAGAACATTACAGATATAGCACACCATAGATCTAGAACATTACAGATATAGCACACCATAGATCTAGAACAATACAGATATAGAACAATAGAGATATAGTACACCGTAGATATAGAACAATACAGATATAGAACACCATAGATATAGCACACTATAGATATAGAACAATACAGATATAGAACACCATAGATATAGCACACTATAAATATAGAACAATACAGATATAGAACACCATAGATATAGAACACCATAGATATAGAACACCATAGATATAGAACACCATAGATATAGCCCAATACAGATATAGAACACCATAGATATAGAACAATAAAGATATAGATACAATAGATATAGAACACTGTAGATATAGGACAATACAGATATAGAACAATACAGATATAGAACACCGTAGATATAGCACAATACAGATGTAGTACACCATAGATATAGGACAATACAGATATAGAACAATACAGATATAGAACACCGTAGATATAGAACAATGCAGATATAGAACAATACAGTTATAGAACACCGTAGATATAGACCAATACAGATATAGACCACCGTAAATATATAGCACAATACAGATATAGCACACTATAGATATAGGACAATACAGATATAGAACACCATAGATATAGGACACCATAGATATAGGACAATACAGATATAGACCAATACAGATATAGAACACCGTAGATATAGAACAATGCAGATATAGAACAATACAGATATAGACCAATACAGATATAGACCAATACAGATATATACCACCGTAAATATATAGCACAATACAGATATAGCACACTATAGATATAGAACACTATAGATATAGAACAATACAGATATAGAACACCATAGATATAGAACAATACAGATATAGAACACCATAGATATAGGACAATACAGATATACCACACTATAGATATAGAACAATACATATATAGAACACCATATATATAGAACAATACAGATATAGAACACCATAGATATAGGACAATACAGATATACCACAATATAGATATAGAACAATACAGATATAGACCAATACAGATATAGAACACCGTAGATATAGAACAATGCAGATATAGAACAATACAGATATAGACCAATACAGATATAGTCCAATACAGATATAGACCACCGTAAATATATAGCACAATACAGATATAGCACACTATAGATATAGCACACTATAGATATAGAACAATACAGATATAGAACACCATAGATATAGAACAATACAGATATAGAACACCATAGATATAGGACAATACAGATATACCACACTATAGATATAGAACAATACAGATATAGTACACCGTAGATATAGCACACTATAGACATAGACCACCGTAGAAATAGAACAATACAGATATAGAACACTATAGATATAGCACACCATATATATTGAATACCATAGATATAGCACACCATAGATATAGAACACCATATATATTGAACACCATAGATATAGCACACCATAGATATTGAACACCATAGATATAGGACAATACAGATATAGAACACCGTAGATATAGTACAATACAGATATAGAACACCGTAGATATAGCACACCATAGATATTGAACACCATAGATATAGGACACCATAGATATAGAACACCATATATATTGAACAATACAGATATAGAACACTGTAGATATAGAACACTGTAGATATAGAACAATACAGATATAGAACACCATAGATATAGAACATTACAGATATAGCACACCATAAATCTAGAACATTACAGATATAGAACACCATAGATCTAGAACAATACAGATATAGTACAATAGAGATATAGTACACCGTAGATATAGAACAATACAGATATAGAACACCATAGATATAGCACACTATAGATATAGAACAATACAGATATAGAACACCATAGATATAGCACACTATAGATATAGACCAATACAGATATAGAACACCATAGATATAGAACACCATAGATATAAAACACCATAGATATAGAACACCATAGATATTGAACAATACAGATATAGCACACCGTATATATATCACACTATATATATAGAACACCTTAGATATAGCACACCATAGATATAGGACAATACAGATATAGAACACCTTTGATATAGAACAATACAGATATAGAACACCATAGATATAGAACACCATAGATATAGAACACCGTAGATATAGAACAATACAGATATAGAACACCGTAGATATAGAACACCGTAGATATTGAACACCATAGATTTGAACACCATAGATATAGGACACCATAGATATAGAACACCATAGATATAGAACACCATAGATATAGAACACCATAGATATAGGACAATACAGATATAGAACACCATAGATATTGAACACCATAGATATAGAACACCATAGATATAGCACACCGTAGATATAGAACACCGTAGATATAGAACACCATAGATATAGCACACCGTAGATATAGAACACCATAGATATAGAACACCATAGATATAGAACACCATAGATATAGAACACTATAGATATAGAACACCATAGATATAGAACACCATAGATATAGAACACCGTAGATATAGAACACCATAGATATAGAACACCATAGATATAGAACACCATAGATATAGAACACCATAGATATAGAACACCGTAGATATAGAACACCGTAGATATAGAACACCATAGATATAGAACACCATAGATATAGCACCATAGATATAGAACACCATAGATATAGAACACCATAGATATAGAACACCATAGATATAGAACACCGTAGATATAGAACACCGTAGATATAGAACACCATAGATATAGAACACCATAGATATAGCACCATAGATATAGAACACCATAGATATAGAACACCATAGATATTGAACACAATAGTTATAGGACAATACAGATATAGCACACCACAGATATAGAACACCATAGATATAGAACACCATAGATATAGAACACCATAGATATTGAACACCATAGATATAGAACACCATAGATATAGAACACCATAGATATTGAACACAATAGTTATAGGACAATACAGATATAGAACACCATATATATAGAACACCATAGATATAGAACACCATAGATATAGAACACCATAGATATAGAACACCATAGATATAGAACACCATAGATATTGAACACAATAGTTATAGGACAATACAGATATAGAACACCATAGATATAGAACACCATAGATATAGAACACCATAGATATAGAACACCATAGATATAGAACACCATAGATATAGAACACCGTAGATGTAGAACACCATAGATATAGAACACCGTAGATATAGAACACCATAGATATAGCCCAATACAGATATAGACCACCATAGATATAGAACACCATAGATATAGAACACCATAGATGTAGAACACCGTAGATATAGAACACCATAGATATAGGACACCATAGATATAGAACACCATAGATATAGGACACCATAGATATAGAACAATACAGATATAGAACACCATAGATATAGAACACCTTAGATATAGCACACCATAGATATAGAACACCATAGATAAAGAACACCACAGATATAGAACACCATAGATATAGAACACCATAGATATAGAACACCATAGATATAGGACAATACAGATATAGAACACCATAGATATAGTACAATACAGATATAGAACACCGTAGATATAGCACACCATAGATATTGAACACCATAGATATAGGACACCATAGATATAGAACACCATATATATTGAACAATACAGATATAGCACACTGTAGATATAGAACACCGTAGATATAGAACAATACAGATATAGAACACCATAGATATAGCACACCATAGACATAGAACATTACAGATATAGCACACCATAGATCTAGAACATTACAGATATAGCACACCATAGATCTAGAACAATACAGATATAGAACAATAGAGATATAGTACACCGTAGATATAGAACAATACAGATATAGAACACCATAGATATAGCACACTATAGATATAGAACAATACAGATATAGAACACCATAGATATAGCACACTATAAATATAGAACAATACAGATATAGAACACCATAGATATAGAACACCATAGATATAGAACACCATAGATATAGAACACCATAGATATAGCCCAATACAGATATAGAACACCATAGATATAGAACAATAAAGATATAGACACAATAGATATAGAACACTGTAGATATAGGACAATACAGATATAGAACAATACAGATATAGAACACCGTAGATATAGCACAATACAGATGTAGTACACCATAGATATAGGACAATACAGATATAGAACAATACAGATATAGAACACCGTAGATATAGAACAATGCAGATATAGAACAATACAGTTATAGAACACCGTAGATATAGACCAATACAGATATAGTAAGTCGCTCTGGATAAGAGCGTCTGCTAAATGACTAAAATGTAAATGTAAATATAGACCACCGTAAATATATAGCACAATACAGATATAGCACACTATAGATATAGGACAATACAGATATAGAACACCATAGATATAGAACACCATAGATATAGGACAATACAGATATAGACCAATACAGATATAGAACACCGTAGATATAGAACAATGCAGATATAGAACAATACAGATATAGTCCAATACAGATATAGACCAATACAGATATATACCACCGTAAATATATAGCACAATACAGATATAGCTCACTATAGATATAGAACACTATAGATATAGAACAATACAGATATAGAACACCATAGATATAGAACAATACAGATATAGAACACCATAGATATAGGACAATACAGATATACCACACTATAGATATAGAACAATACATATATAGAACACCATATATATAGAACAATACAGATATAGAACACCATAGATATAGGACAATACAGATATACCACAATATAGATATAGAACAATACAGATATAGACCAATACAGATATAGAACACCGTAGATATAGAACAATGCAGATATAGAACAATACAGATATAGACCAATACAGATATAGTCCAATACAGATATAAACCACCGTAAATATATAGCACAATACAGATATAGCACACTATAGATATAGCACACTATAGATATAGAACAATACAGATATAGAACACCATAGATATAGAACAATACAGATATAGAACACCATAGATATAGGACAATACAGATATACCACACTATAGATATAGAACAATACAGATATAGTACACCGTAGATATAGCACACTATAGACATAGACCACCGTAGAAATAGAACAATACAGATATAGAACACTATAGATATAGCACACCATAGATATTGAATACCATAGATATAGCACACCATAGATATAGAACACCATATATATTGAACACCATAGATATAGCACACCATAGATATTGAACACCATAGATATAGGACAATACAGATATAGAACACCGTAGATATAGTACAATACATATATAGAACACCGTAGATAAAGCACACCATAGATATTGAACACCATAGATATAGGACACCATAGATATAGAACACCATATATATTGAACAATACAGATATAGAACACTGTAGATATAGAACACTGTAGATATAGAACAATACAGATATAGCACACCATAGATATAGAACATTACAGATATAGCACACCATAAATCTAGAACATTACAGATATAGAACACCATAGATCTAGAACAATACAGATATAGTACAATAGAGATATAGTACACCGTAGATATAGAACAATACAGATATAGAACACCATAGATATAGCACACTATAGATATAGAACAATACAGATATAGAACACCATAGATATAGCACACTATAGATATAGAACAATACAGATATAGAACACCATAGATATAGAACACCATAGATATAGAACACCATAGATATAGAACACCATAGATATTGAACAATACAGATATAGCACACCGTATATATATCACACTATATATATAGAACACCTTAGATATAGCACACCATAGATATAGGACAATACAGATATAGAACACCTTTGATACAGAACAATACAGATATAGAACACCATAGATATAGAACACCATAGATATAGAACACCGTAGATATAGAACAATACAGATATAGAACACCGTAGATATAGAACACCGTAGATATTGAACACCATAGATTTGAACACCATAGATATAGGACACCATAGATATAGAACACCATAGATATAGAACACCATAGATATAGAACACCATAGATATAGGACAATACAGATATAGAACACCATAGATATTGAACACCATAGATATAGAACACCATAGATATAGCACACCGTAGATATAGAACACCGTAGATATAGCACACCATAGATATAGCACACCGTAGATATAGAACACCATAGATATAGAACACCATAGATATAGAACACCATAGATATAGCACACTATAGATATAGAACACCATAGATATAGAACACCATAGATATAGAACACCATAGATATAGAACACCGTAGATATAGAACACCATAGATATAGAACACCATAGATATAGAACACCATAGATATAGAACACCATAGATATTGAACACAATAGTTATGGGACAATACAGATATAGAACACCATAGATATAGAACACCATAGATATAGAACACCATAGATATAGAACACCGTAGATATAGAACACCGTAGATATAGAACACCATAGATATAGAACACCATAGATATAGCACCATAGATATAGAACACCATAGATATAGAACACCATAGATATTGAACACAATAGTTATAGGACAATACAGATATAGAACACCACAGATATAGAACACCATAGATATAGAACACCATAGATATAGAACACCATAGATATTGAACACCATAGATATAGAACACCATAGATATAGAACACCATAGATATTGAACACAATAGTTATAGGACAATACAGATATAGAACACCATATATATAGAACACCATAGATATAGAACACCATAGATATAGAACACCATAGATATAGAACACCATAGATATAGAACACCATAGATATTGAACACAATAGTTATAGGACAATACAGATATAGAACACCATAGATATAGAACACCATAGATATAGAACACCATAGATATAGAACACCATAGATATAGAACACCATAGATATAGAACACCGTAGATATAGAACACCATAGATATAGAACACCGTAGATATAGAACACCATAGATATAGCCCAATACAGATATAGACCACCATAGATATAGAACACCATAGATATAGAACACCATAGATGTAGAACACCGTAGATATAGAACACCATAGATATAGGACACCATAGATATAGAACACCATAGATATAGGACACCATAGATATAGAACAATACAGATATAGAACACCATAGATATAGAACACCATAGATATAGCACACCATAGATATAGAACACCATAGATATAGAACACCATAGATATAGAACACCATAGATATAGAACACCATAGATATAGAACACCATAGATATAGGACAATACAGATATAGAACACCGTAGATATAGAACACCATAGATATAGAACACCATAGATATAGAACACCGTAGATATAGGACAATACAGATATAGAACACCATAGATATAGAACACCATAGATATAGAACACCGTAGATATAGGACAATACAGATATAGAACACCGTAGATATAGGACAATGCAGATATAGAACACCGTAGGTTAGGAAACAGCTAGGGGAAGAGCTGGAAAGTAAAGAGTAAAGAGTTGAATCACCACTTGCAAACCTTGCAAGCCATTGTGACCAGCCTGTAAGGACTGTTGAGTTTTTGTGGGGTTTGTGTGGTCTTTCAACTCTCTACTCTCCTTCACATATCAGTGAATAACAGTATTTTTGTTCACAAGTTCTTGCTTGTGTGAAGAGGTGAGAGGATTTTTTTTTTTTTCTTAAGGGGTTCTCAGTCTTTAAGTTATTTACCTTGCCTGTACAATATATCCACTTACATTATAATAAAGTGGACATAAAAAAAAGTAAAGTATTTAATTTGGGACTATATGGTTATTTTAATACAGAAACCATTTATAAAGATTTACGAAAAATTCACTCAATCAAATCTATGCATTTAGCATAACATGGGGAAGAGCAGTAATAATCAACTGTAATAAAACATTTTGCTTGTGAAATAGTTAAACAATGTTAAAGTTCTTGATATACTTGACTTACAAAACTAAACAAGATTCATATTTGATTCATTTTCATCAAGTTTAAATCTAAAGTCAGACAAATCAATGAAAAGGTAATAGACAAAATAAAAAAAGGGATGTTTTACTGCCCTTATAGTTATCAAAGATTACTAATTTTGAATTTCATTGCACTTCATTTTGCTGAACTGTTTAAACTCAGATTGAAGCTGATGTAGTTTGGTCATCATTATAACAAGATGAACAAATAGTAAGAGAATGTTAATTTATGTCTTTTTTCAACTGCCAAGTCAGAATATTTAAGTGTTTAAAATTCAGAGTGTATTATTATTAACAAGCAAACTAACTCTATTCATCGAGCCATTATTATTATGGCAAAGATAGTTTTATGATTATCTCCCAAAACAACCTTTATTCAAACAGCCAAATATATAGATTTACTAGAATTAAAATATTATGTTTTTTATGTCCATACAATATATGTTATCTGTATTATACCTTTTTAATTCATTTTTCTAAAAGCTGTGATTATGTATGTAGGCCTAAAATATATCGACTTTATTAGTTTGTTTAAAAGTAGGCTATATAACAATACATATTTGATTATACTTTTAATTGTATACACAATTACATACATTTGTATAAACTTATTTTTTTCCGTTATAAAATCTATTTTAGATTATTTTAACAATGTTGTATTTCACCTGAACGAACGCAAAATAATTTGTTTTGGGGTCAAAAGTGATCAACATTATAATTATAATTTTTGCATGAAGAAAACATAAAATCGCACACAATACAATCACAACCATTTGCCATAGACCGACAATATTTTTGTAATTCGTTTGAGATAATTTACATTTAAATATCTATTATCAAATTTGTTCATTAAGAATGTTAAATTCGATTTGGTTTTGACATTTGATGTTTAAGTTCAATAGCCTATATAATTGTACGTATTTTTAGCCTATGAGCATTGCAGCCCTTTTTGAGGCAGACTATGTTGAAGGTAAAGGCGTTTTTAACCCTAGCTTCCCATACTACCATGTGTGGTCCAGTGTCCTCAAACATTTAACGCTTTAAATAACCTGTTTACAACCTAAATATACTCTTCTCCACCCCCCCTGACTGCTGTGTGTTACTCGCTCACCACCACAAATGAGAACGGTAGCGTAAATCATCGACAAGTAGCCTATACATGTCGAAACGTGTTTATATTTAGGCAGACAACAACAACAAAAAAGTCTACAGTGTGGAGTCAACCAGGAACTATAGAGTCCGGAGGCTACAGATTAAGCCCCGCCCCTTGGAATGCGAGCATACAGAGCCTTCCCCACCGACGGAGATATATCATAGCTTCCTTTCGGGTCTGGCTGCAGAAACACATTCAGAAATGCGCTCGGGGAGGGAGGGAGGGAGGGAGGGGAAACCGAAAATAGACACGTAAATGTTTCGTCATGGCATGCAAAAAACAAATCTAACTGTGCAACTTGTCCCAATAGGCTATATGGTTATCACATTGCTGGTCATATACAATGAGTGTACAAAACATTAAGAACACCTTCCTAATATTGAGTTGCATGTTCAATTCGTCTGAGTGTGGACTCTACAAGGTGTGGAAACAGGGATGCTGGCCCATGTTGACTCTAATGCGTCCCACAATTGTGTCAAGTTGGCTGGATGTCCTTTGGGTGGAGGACCATTGTTGATACACACGGAAAACTGTTAAACTGCTGAGTGTGAAAAACCCAGCAGCGTTGCAGTTCTTGACACAAACCCGTGCGCCTGGCAGCTACTACCATACCCCGTTCAAAGGCACTTCATATTTTGTCTTGTCCGTTCACCCTCTGAACGGCACACATACACAATCCATGTCTCAATTGCCTCAAGGCTTAAACATCCTTCTTTAACCTGTCTCCTCCCCTTCATCTACACTGATTGAAGTGGATTTAACAAATGACATCAATAAGGGATCATAGCTTTCACCTGGATTCACCTGGTCAGTCTATGTCATGGAAAGAGCAGGTGTTCATAATGTTTTGTACACTCAGTGTACATATATATATATATATATATATATATATATATATATATATATATATATATATATATATATATATATAAAACCCACTATTCCTACTTTTAACACATTAATGTTCAATATACTAGATAAAACTGGCAGCAGTTGTCCTTAATCAATCAATGATGATGTGTGTGACCACTTTTCTCTCCTGTTAGTCATCTGTGTTCATACATGTAGGAGCAAACATGACAAGAAGTGTTTTTGTTGGAAGAAGTATTGTGATTTGTTTTTATATCCCATCTGTGATGTTTTTCACACAAACATGAATTATTCTCCAAATAAATAAGGTTGAATTGAAACTTAACAAGCCAGATGAAATGTTCTGAGTTTCATCTGAGTGTTGTATAAAGAATGGTATTTTGGTGGTGGGTGGACTGGCCTTAGAAAATTATATCTCATCGATAAATAATTTTGCATTTATAACCCTTTTATCAAACTCAATGGCACTTTGTTCTCTCCCTCCATAAACCATGATTTTATCTTCACAAATAAATTGTGAATAGTTAAATTCATTCATCCCAAATGTTAGCCAGTAAAACTGTCTGATTGGTTGTGGATGTGACATAATTATTTGTTTTGTTTGTTTCATTCCAAAAAGGTAGTGTAGTGTAGCCTACTTCCTGAAAGAGCAAACTGAGCATTCTGGGTAGGAAGAATGTCCATGGGTGCATCTCAAAAGTCTTCCCTTGATTTATTGCCTCTTTCTCAACATCCATTGCTCTTCTCTTCTGTTCACTTCTATTTTCTTGAATCAAGGACTAAAGGGCACAAGGAGGAATCAAGGAAAGACAGATGAGAAGGAGAGAGAAGGAGAGGAGAGTAGGAGAGAGAGAGAGAAGGAGAGTAGAGTAGGAGAGAGAGAGAAGGAGTGTAGGAGAGAGAGAGAAGGAGTGTAGGAGAGAGAGAGAAGGAGAGTAGGAGAGAGAGAGAAGTAGAGTAGGAGAGAGAGAAGGAGAGTAGGAGAGAGAGAAAAGGAGAGAGAGAGAATGAGAGAGAGAGGAGAAAGAGAGAAGGAGAGAGAGAGAAGGAGAGAGAGAAGGAGAGAGAGAG